>NC_053125.1:35440852-35523352 GCF_010015445.1 Perca fluviatilis
CTCTTCCATTCCATTCCTTTCCATTCCATACCTGCCATGTCCCCTCTTCCATTCCATTCCCCTTCCATTCCTCCACTATTCCACCACTATTTCCTTTCCTTATATTCCATCCTTTCATGTCCCTTTCTCCATCATTCCATCCATCCTTCACCTTCTTCCATCCATTCCATATTTCTCTCCTTTCCGTTCTGTGTCATCCATCCTGTCCCTATCCTTTCCTTTCTTCCCCTACCACCTTCCATTCCTTTCTGTCTCTATATTCTTCCATTCCATACACCCATTATCCACCACCACCTTCCTACTATGTTATTTCATTTCCTTCACTCTGTATTCTCTTCTTCCTATATTCCTACCATCCATATTTCCACCTTTATTTATCTTCCTTCCTTTCCTTGGCTCCATTACTCTCTCTCTCTCTCTCTCTCTCTCTCTCTCTGTGTATATGTATATATATATATATATATATACTGTGTATATATGCTGCATATATACTATATATATATCTATCTATATATATATATACCTGCGTGCTCTTTCTCTCTCTATCTCTGCACTCTCTCTCTCTACCTGTATGTATGTGTATATATATATATATATATGTATATATATATTTGCATATGTGTATGTATATATATGTGTATATATATATATATATGTGTATGTATATATATATGTATGTATATATATATATATATATATGTATATATGTATGTGTGTGTGTATATATATGTATGTGTATGTATGTGTGTATATATATATGTATATGTGTGTATGTATATATATATGTGTATGTGTATATGTATGTATATATATATATGTATGTATGTGTATATGTATGTATATGTATATATATGTATGTGTATATGTATATATATGTGTATGTATGTATGTATGTGTATATGTATATATATATGTGTGTATATATATATATATGTGTATATATATATGTATGTATATGTATGTATATATATATGTGTATATATATATATATGTATGTATATGTGTATGTATGTGTGTGTGTGTATATATGTGTATATGTATGTGTATATGTGTGTATGTATGTATGTATGTATGTAGAGAGAGAGAGAGAAAATAGATGCCCTTCTGAGTTTGCAGGTATGATTTTAATATAACATTATTATAGTCATTATGGCCTTTAGAAAAATGTTTTTTTTATAGTGGTGGGGTAGTGCACTATACATACCTGCAAACTTGTCGCTTTTTGGCAAAAATCGCCGTTTTTGAATGGGAAAATGTCATCCACGTGAGTCGTGTAGATCCGAAGAGTTTTTATTTTGGGTGGGAGGGGGCCAAGGTCCGAGACCCGAGACCGGTGCTAATTAAGCTGGTGCCTTAACGACCGTTATCTACCAGCAACTCGGATTTCGGTGCCTCATTTAGGTGCCATTTAAATGCCTCCGCTTCTCTCTTATGCTAACGGACGTTAGAGGGAACTGAAACATCGCCGCACTGGACGCTAGTTACGGTAACAGCAGGTAACGTTAGCCTACAGTTAGCTAGCAGCTGGAGTAAACGCGGTTAAAATGCTGACAGGTAAACGGTGTAAAAGTGTGTCTGTATTTCACTAGATAGCTGCCGTTGTCTGAAAAACAACACAGATGTTGCGTTCACTTGAACTTCGCCTCGCCAGCCTTGTGCTGCATTCGAAGTTGTTGTAAAATACCCTTTTCCCATCCAGTGGTTGTTTTTGTCGTTCAACAGGAATTTACTGGTGAAATAAGTTATTGTTATAACATTTTTAATAAATCATTTAATTTTGAGCCGACTGTCGTTTTGGGCTCCTTTTTTATTCTTTAGATCAACTATCATATAAATATATAGATCTAAGTATCGTTTTAGCACCGGGAAATGTTGGGGGGGAGAGAATGATGTGTCACCTTTTTTAGCCCTTCTGAGTTTGCAGGTATGACTATAGGCACCTGTGGGGCGGGCTAAGCTTTTGTCCTTAAAGTGATGGTTCGGAGTAATTCACCCTAGGGTCCTTTGCACCATGACCTCGAGCCAAACACCCCCCCCAGAAGCTTTTTTCACCTGGGTCTAACATTGGGAGAGTTAGCGTAGAGTAGCGTTATCAGCTGAATAGCTTAGCGCAGGGGCTAACGGACCCACGTTTGTATCTCGTCAGTTACCCCACTAATAATGCCCGAAATGATACCAAACGTCTACAAGTAGTACAAATAGGTTATGCTCTCATAAAACGATGGATTGGAAAGTTTGGAAAGTACACCAGACGTTTATGTAAATAACACTTGCCTGCTGGCTTCTGCTCTCTGCTGTTGTTGCAAAGGACCCTAGGGTGAATTACTCCGAACCATCACTTTAATGGCATTTTTTCCCCGTTACATTACCTTTACTTTTATACTTACTAAGTAGTTTTGAAACCAGTACTTTTCCCCTTTTACTTGAGTAAAAAGCTTGAGTTGATACTTCAACTTCTACAGAAGTCTTTTCAAACCCTAGTATCTATACTTCTACTTGCGCAATGAATGTGAATACTTTTGACACCTCTGGTTCAGAGCAGTGTAAATGTATGTTTTTAGGCTGCTTACGCATTCAGGGGGTCCGCGATCGTCTGCCACACTTTCTCTCGCTGTTTCCTTACAGCATTACAGTTGTTTTGTTACAACTTGCCTGAAAATATTTAGAATATTTCGGAACTTATAAAAGTTATGAAATGTCCAGGGTTTAAAGAAGGTTGTTCACTAACTCTCTCTCTCTCTGTTTGTCTGTTGCTATAGAAGCGGAGAGGAGATGGACCCAAATGTCACCACTGTCAACACTGTGATAAATCCTTCACAACATCTGCATATTTAAAGATTCATCAGAGAGTTCACACTGGAGAGAATCTACACAGCTGTGATCAATGTGTGGCAGTTTTCACACAACGGAGTAGCCTAAAAAAACATCAACGCCTTCACACTGGAGAGAATCTACTCAGCTGTGATGAATGTGGGGCAGCTTTCACACAACAGAGTGAACTAAAACAACATCAACGCATTCACACTGGAGAAAAGCCGTACACCTGTGATCAATGTGGGGCAGCTTTCACACAACGCGGTCACCTAAAAACCCATCAGCGCTTTCACACTGGAGAGAAGCCGTACAGCTGTGATCAATGTGTGGCAGCTTTTACACTACAGAGTCACCTAAAAAACCATCAACGCATTCACACTGGAGAGAAGCCTTACATCTGTGATCAATGTGGGGTAGCTTTCACACTACAGAGTAACCTAAAACACCATCAACGTGTTCACACTGGAGAGAAGCCGTACAGCTGTAAACAATGTGGGAAAGCATTTTCTCGCAGTACTAACCTTAAAACCCACCAGCTCATTCACACTGCCTCGTTGTGAACATGTTTCAGAGCCAAGCTGTTTCCTCCTGCCTCCTCCTCATGTCCTGATTGCTGTGTTGTAATATTCTGATCTCTCCACATTGAGGGCTGACCAGCAGTTACGACTATTTAAGTTTAGGAAAAAGATTGTGTTTGGATTAAAACACTATCAAAGAACACACATTCTTCTTCTTTGGATTAGGTAGACTAGTGGCTGCAATGTCACCAACATTGTTTTAAGGCGAGACACGGCAAAAACATTGTGTTTTTTTTTTTCACTGGTCAATTTTGAGATTTTGGGCTATTTGTCTTCAATAACATGTCTTCTTTCAGACTTGTGGTGAAAAAAAAAAGTCCCAAATACACATTTAGGTCTTTATTTTACTACGCTGTGTTTGTGTCGGTAGATTTCTCCTAAATTTAACAAAAGTTGGCGTTTTAAATGCTCCGCGATTGCGGTCTCCACCCCGTCATCACATAGGGCTATTCTTCAGTTGGAAAGCTCTCTCTCTCTCTCTCTTGTGTAATGCTGTTGGATCCAAATATGTTCATTTCCTTTTTATCAGCAACCAATCGTGAAAGTAAAGTGTGCTTTTTAACTCTAAATGCGCAATCTCATTGGCTGATGGCAATTTCTGACGTGATTTGTTCAGAATCGTCACGTGACGTGCTCTGACATTTTCGCGGTAGTTCAAAATGTTGAAAGATGTGCGTGTAAAATTGTTTCAGGGAAGACACAAACAGTTGTCATTAAGAAGAAGACACGGGAATACAAACTAAGACAGCAGATGATGAAATGCCATCACATAGTGCGTCGATGCGTAAACTGTCGTTCAGAAAACAGGAGAGTTCAGACAGCGGAGGTAATGAGAGCGCAACACAGCAGTGGCTGATAGTTCGTGTAGCTCGTCTGAATGAACTGATCGGTGGTGTAATTTGTCCTAATTGCACAGGGACAGGGCTTAAAGTTAACATTGATCCGAAGAATCATGGGTTCTGTAGTAGTTTAGTACTAGAGTGCAGTCTTTGCAAAGAAGATACGTACAGGCAAGTGTCTACACATCTACTTCAAGACGTATCCAGCAACGATGATGAAGATAGTTTTTCCCAGTGAAGGAGGAAGTGTCTCTGTCTGACCCAGTTGGTGGTCACTGAGCCTGTTTTTAGTCAGGATCCGTCTCTTCTTCATCTCTCTGACAGTGTGCAGATACTCTGTAATAACAATTTAGTCTACTTTGTTTGCTTTCTCCAATGTTCTAAATATTGGTCTTTTGAATGATTCATAATTAATTTTGTTCTGTTGAGTTGTTTTGAGCCAGTGCTGATGGGAGCCTCGTTAGTTAGCTTCACCATCAGCTGACTGAGGGGACTGTTTCTGGTTAGTTAGCTTCACCATCAGCTGACTGAGGGGACTGTTTCTGGTTTGTTAGCTTCACCGTCAGCTGACTGAGGGGACTGTTTCTGGTTTGTTAGCTTCACCATCAGCTGACTGAGGGGACTGTTTCAAAATGGAATGTGTCTTTTTGACTTACATTTAGAAGTGTCCAAAATGTTACAGCTTGTTTCTGTATGTTTAGCAGTAATGGGAAACGTTCCATCTCTTCTCTTACATCTAAGAGACATCATTCATTTATGGATGAAATAAGAGTTAGTAATACACAATTTAATTTCAGTCGCTGAAATTGAGAGAGGCTGTGAGTTACTGCAGAGAACCAGGGACCAGATCAGGCAGGCATACACAGATATTGCCCCTGATGTGGCTGAGATAATAAGGGAGGATGAGGATGCCATAATCAACATCAGTGTGTCTTTTGATGGCACCTGGCAGAAGAGAGGCTTCATGTCCCACTACGGTATTGGTGTGTGCATCGACATCCTCACTGGGCTGGTAATGGACTTTGAGGTGCTATCCTCCTACTGGATTACACTAAGTGTAATCCATCCTGGTGTTGGTACAGGAGAGCAAAGGAGAATGGAGAAAAGCCAGAGAGCCATAGTCTTCACACAGGACATGATTTATCAGGGGAGGTGGGTCAGCAGCTCATCTCTGTGTATCACCAGATGTCCAGTGACAGTCTGCTCAAGCGCATGCCTCAACTCGGTCATATGGGCCCGATGTCCAAAAACACCTTTCATTGTGGGGAAAAGCAGGGTTGAGGCTGCAGCCAGTATGGCTATTTCTATATTTAATGAGGGTGCCTCTGCCATGCTGGATGTGATGGAGAAATTGTGGCTTCAGAGCACAGCCTGTCAATGCAATGAAGGATGACGACATGGTTAGGATCTCAAAAGCCAATAGCGTCCATTCCGCCAGTGCAAAGCGGAGCCGTAAAAGTGTAAGCCCAGTCAAACAAGTGTAAAGACACCAGCAGGAGATGGAGGAGGGCCCAACACATGGTACTGGCATGGATATGTAGACTGTAAACTAACTTGGGGGAACTAGGCTATGTAATGGTTGTGTTGGGCCAGGTTGAAGTTTGTGATGTAATGGTCTTCAGTTGAAGGCCATGTTGATGTGTTGTTTTGGATGTTATGATCAGTGATGGATGAAGCAATAATCAGTTTTGGATGTTAAACATCAAGTGTGATACATGGATCTTACTTGGACCTAAAGCATATTTTGTTGATATATCATTCTTGGCCTAATTTATATGACATTGTATGCCTAAAAATAGGGCGGAAATCCATTTTTAAGGCTATTGGTAGTATTTTCTGATTTACTGGATAACAAAAGGAGATATTCATAATCCCCCTTGTAAATGTATTTTCATTGAATATATGAACAAAATGCAAAAAGAATTTTGAACCTTTTTTTTCAATGATCAAATTCTTCACTTCAAAATATGTGCAACTTAGCGCAAATTTATTTAGATATAGCCTGATTAGCATATTTAAACAAAAAATTACAGAAAACTTATATACATATAATACATTTTGTTCTCCTATTCATGTGAGTAATCAACTGGTAAAGTTTCATGGTGATATCTGTAAGTTAAAATGTTTGCCCTATTCTCCCTGTAGTCTCACCTTAAATAATTAGTTTTTTATTATAAAGTCCACAACTGCCTATACAACACTAATATTTGTTCAACTTCCGTGACTCAAAACCGATCCTTGCACTCAACATTTTGCAGCAATGTTCAAAATAGTAATTCTCCGGGCTGCTTTCTCATTTGGGCCTAGACGTGGCATGGCTTCTCTAGTATTAGTTTTTTAACCTTTGAACACATTTTACCAACAACTGGATGTGCCAGATGTTTCTTAAATTAAATGAAGAAAAAACTGAGGTGGTTGTTTTTGGAGCTAAAGAGGAACGATTAAAAGTCAGCGCTCAGCTTCAAACGACGATGTTAAAATCAACCGACAAAGCCAGAAATGTTGGTGGACTCAGACCTAAATTTTAAAACCCACATTAAGACAATTACAAAATCAGCCTCTCTCATACTCACCTTAAATATTATCGAGAAGGTTAAACGGGAGTTATGTCAAAACAGATTTGGAAAAACACCATGCTTTTACTTCAGTAGACTTGACTACTGTAACGGTATCTTTACAGGTACTCCAAACATCAATGCAGATCAGCTGCAGCTCCGAGAACGCTGCGCTGAGTCATACACTGCCCGCGAACCAAGAAAGTGGATCACATCACTCCAGTACTGAAGTCTTTACACTGGCTTCCAGTGCCTCAAAGAATTGATTTCAAAATACTTTTACTGGTTTATAAATCACTAAACAGTTTAGGGCCAAAATACATTTCTGGTCTGCTACTACACTATGACCCACCCAGACCTCTCAGGTGGTCTGGGACAGGTCTACTACACTATGACCCACCCAGACCTCTCAGGTGGTCTGGGACAGGTCTACTACACTATGACCCACCCAGACCTCTCAGGTGGTCTGGGACAGGTCTACTTGTTGTCCCCAGAGTCAGAACTAAACAGGGGGAAGCAGCGTTCAGTTTTGATACTCCACATATTTGGAACAAACTCCCAGAAAACTGCAGGTCCGCTTCAACTCTCAGTTCTTTTAAATCAAGGCTGAATACCTATCTTTTTTTTATGTTGCCTTTCTTTAAATAACCTATTTTATCTGCTTTTATATGTTTAACTGTTTTAACTTCTCTTTCTTTAAATTCTTATCATTTTTATACTGTAGTTGACACTGTATGACATTATATAACTGCTCTTTAATGTTTAATTTGTTATACTGCACTGTAACTTTTATTCACATATTTTATCTCTCAGTTCTTTAGGGTTCTAGTTCGATCAAATAATAGAATTGAATTTATGATTATTCCAGTGACATTTTGCAGAAACGGACATATTTTTGATTATTTCTTTGATACGGGTGTGACAATAGATTACAGAAGAGACAGGCTGTGGACTAACAAAAGGGTCTGAAGACCAAAACAATTACAATTGAACAGAAATAGTCTGAGAAACTATTAAATTAAGAACAAAATAGTGTACGAAACTAGCACGTTTCCTGACTATTAGAGACGGTCTGACGACCGTTCTGGGTTCTGCAAGGTTTGCCGAAGAAAAGAACTAAGCCTCGTGGTGATGACTGCATTGAAAAAGAACTAAAGCTTCTGTAACTATGGGGAATGAATCCTCCATGTGAAGCATCTGGACCCATTGTTGGTGAGATGAACCAGAGATATGGACCGAACTGCTTGAGATGTCTGACATATTGGTCCTTTCTTTAATTAACCTATTTTATCTGCTTTACATGTTTAACTGTTTTAGCTGTTCTTTATTTGCGTATTTTATCTCTCAATTCTTTAAATTCTTGTACTGCACTGTTAAATGTATTCTTGTCTTTTAAATTGTTTTTAATTGTTTTATAACTGCTCTTTCATGTTTTATGTAAAGCACTTTGAATTGCTGAAATGTGCTATATAAATAAAGCTGCCTTGCCTTGCCTTTATCAGCTCCACCCAACTGGAAGTTGGCCATTTTTAACTGTATGCTCTCCAGTTATTGTTGTTTTGTGGTTTAACATCATATTATCTTCCTTTGTGGACTTTCATTTAATAATCTTTGTCTGACATTTCATATTCACTGTTTGTATTTTCTGTGACTGAATGTGGTTTTATATCTGTTGAGGTGTGTTCAGACTGAAAGTAAAGACTCTGATGATGATGTTTTCCAGCCAACACTAAAGAATGGTGGAGCAGCAGGGAAATGAACAAGTCAAAGAGCAAACAGCTGATTTATTAATCTGACTTATAAATTAATGTAAATGATTTCATTTTAAACTAAACGCAAACTTGAGTTTTGAAACAAATGAATGCTTACAGTACTCGGTCCTGGATGTAGCAGCAGGGATTTCTGGACCTCTTCAGTTCTCTGAACAGAATAAATGAAATAAAACGAGGCCTCATGCTGATTATTTGGGATTTGATTGATTTCTCCTTCCTGCCGTTTCTGTGTTTAAACTCCTTGATAAGAGAATGTTTCCATCCACTAAAAGTGCTGACAGACTCAGATTATTATTCTAAGTGTCTGACAACATTACCTCCAGAGATAGAGCTTTTAGTTAAAGAGTAAGATCCTTTTAGTTTAACATGAAACAGCCCCGAAATCCCCATCACCAAACTCCACCAGACTCCATGTAAATAATCAGGACTTTTAGCGTGTATAGAGCCAGCATATCTCCACCAGACTCCATGTAAATAATCAGGACTTTTAGCGTGTATAGAGCCAGCATATCTCCACCAGACTCCATGTAAATAATCAGGACTTTTAGCATGTATAGAGCCAGCATATCTCCACCAGACTCCATGTAAATAATCAGGACTTTTAGCGTGTATAGAGTCAGCATATCTCCACCAGACTCCATGTAAATAATCAGGACTTTTAGCGTGTCTAGAGTCAGCATATCTCCACATGTAAATGGGTGAATTAAGGGTTTATTTCAACCAAACCAGTGTGGTGATTGTTGGAACAGTGGAAAGATGAACCAAGACGGCTTTTGATAGTTTTATTTAGTTTCTCTCCACTTTGAAATAAGTGTTTTTAATAATCATAACATTTCTGTTTTAATTAAATGGAGTCTGGTGGAAATATAAATAAAAATGCTTAAGATTAATCTATAGTTTGTCATTTCTCCTTATACGTCCACATTTGTGGTCTTAGAGCGCCATCTAGTGGCCAATAGATATAAGGACACAATGAAACCTATATTCTTTATTACATTGGGTTCTATTGATTCCCATTACTATCCAGAATTATTTGGTTGTTTGCACAACAACTTTTTATTGCATAGCAATAATGTATATTGCATATAATTATGTATATTGCAGAGTGATTTGTTGCTTATTGCTCTTTAATCTGTATCTATGTGAATACATTATGTACAGGTTGTATTTACATATTCTGTATTTTATGGGATTAGTTTTGTGACTTTAATTCCAAGCAAAACTTCTCAAGTATCAAACAAAAAACACTAACTCAGAGTGACAGCTCAGCCTCAGTGCAGGTAAACTAACGTTAGAGACTCAGAGTCTGGTCTGGAGGACACACAAGCCACTCCACAGGGGATTACTATAAGATTAATAAAATGTAAGTATTGATCATATATATATTATCTGTATCTAGTAACCAAGCATTGTTACTAGACATTTGTTGTTTCGTTGTGTTAAGCTTTTTTAAGTTAGCATTTAACGTTAGCTATACTGCTAACGTTATCTAAAACTTGTAGCCACCGGCTACCTTACTGAGCTAATAATTTACCATTGGAATCATGTATTCTTCGTGAGGCCTTACTCAATGGAGCTGTATTAATTATCGTCTTCTCTCTGTAGAGACCTGCAGGACCCGAGCAGAGCTACGATGCTCTCCCAGGTAACCTTAGGTTAGTAACGTAGCTATATTATGGTCTATTAGGAAAAATTATTATCCAGCTAACTACTAATTGTTGTGGTTGCTAATGGCCTGATAATACACAATGCTAGGGTATTGGTTAAGTTGTACAATGTAGAAGCTGTGAATGTAATATATATAGAGTTCGACACATACATTAGATAATGTTCCATCTGTACACACTGTTTTTCTTTCTTTGCACTACCTTAAGATGGCAGATAACGGACGTATTTTTTGTATTTTTTTGCGCTGTAAATGTCAACAATATTTAGAATGAATGCATAGTGTTACTACTGTCCAAACTATGTACTTTAACTAACACACCAGGCCCTTGACAAATACTTTGCTTAGTGATCCTTATGGTTTGATGTGATGTGCATGTGTCCTGGTGGCTGGCCATATCTTACTTTACACATGTAGTCAACGTGGAGGTAGGAATCTAGAAAGTGTGATCAATAATATTCCAGAAATAAGTGTTCCAGTAGTGTTCAGAAAGCTAGAAAAATGTTTCTAGAGTGCAGGCTTTATTACAATTATTTATTATTGAGCTAATTTCAAACACTTTTTATCATCCAATAAGGTACTTCAAGCTTTACAATAATAAGTGAAGGAAGTGAAGGACTACAGCCACATCCCAGCCCTTCAGAGAACTGTCCTGCAGAAAAGGCTGTCGTCCAGACTGGAGCGGTGGGCCATCAGTGAGCTCAGGAGACCAGATGATCCCAGGCATCCAGGAGTTGTGTGTGATATTCCTGCACCACCCTCAGAAGTGTTGTTGCAGACACAAGTCAGCAGAGAAATACAGCTTGCCTTAGGTGAAACTGAATATGTGAAATAAATACATAACCCAATTACTCAGTATGTTTGTGTATTGTTGGTGATGAAAAACTGACCCTGACCTGTGATGTACTGCAAATAATGAGTTCCAGCTTCTTCTACCACCGGGGCCCCAGCAAAATATTTTCAAATATCCATTATGTATGTGAAGTTTTATATTGGACTAATAATAAAGCATTATAATAGTCTCAACCTTATTTCCTGTTTTATATAATGAACCAAACAGATAAGGGTGAATGTAAAAAATTTTTAATATATTATGTGCATTTTAAAATATAATTACAGGAAGACAATGTAAACACAAATTAAATTACAGGACAGTATACTGTAGTAGGATATATATTGACATACAATGGACTAAGAAACTACAAGTACACCAATGAAAACTTAAGAGAAAGGTTATTGTAAGTGTTAATTGAGTATCTGAGCAAAATATGATCAATACATACACTATTGGTCTATACCCTGGCTGTTTGAAGCCTTCGCACACAGTGTTTCCTCCACAGAGAGACCGAAGGCTCCTCTCCCTCTGCTGCTCCACGTCCTCCTGGTTGGTCTGCCTGCTGCCTGATGTGAGCTGTGATAGAAAATTATAACAAAGTTTCTTACACAAATCAAATGGTAACAAAGTTCTTACTGATAACTGAGGCTTCCAAGGTTGTGTGATTTACAATTAAAATAACTTGCTTTTAAGTAGCCATTAGCAAATGTGTAGGCTTTAAAAACACTATGAACATTTTCCTTATGCTGACCTGCTTGCAAATGCAACAGAAGACATGTAATTAGAGTTAGGATAGCCAGTCTTTGTCATAACTAGGAAAGTACAGATGAGCACAAAACTATAAAGATGAACCAGTTAAGCAGTGCTAACACTGCATTTGTACTGTACAGCAGAGGTGGGTAGAGTAGCCAAAAATTGTACTCAAGTAAAAGTACTGTTACTTCAGAATAATATGACTCAAGTAAAAGTAACAAGTAGTCATCCAAATAATTACTTGAATAAGAGTAAAAAAGTACTTGGTGAAAAAACTACTCAAGTACTGAGTAACTGTTGAGTAAAGTCTGATTTATTTTTTAACATAAGCATTCAATCAGACGGACAAAAATACTAAATAATCATCTTTAGGCAAATTATAGCTCATCCAATCAATAAAATAAATTAAAATTAATTAATTAATTACAAAATAGCTTAAATTAAAATAATCCAGGTAAATTCACTGAAAAAATAAAATCAATAAAATAATAATACATAAAAAATAAATAAGGTCAAGTAACACAAATTTCCAAACCTTTATACTTTTTTACCAGGCTCTGCAGGCAGAACTAGAACAAGGTAATGGAGCTGCTGTTTCGCACTTTTACTAAGGTAAACGTGCTTTCATTATGAGGCCAGAGGCCTGTACTACGAAGAAAGATTTGGGGTTAACGAGCTAACTTCAGGTTCAACCCAGGGTTTTCTGTATCACGAAGGGGGATCACTTGATACCGGGTTCAATCGCCGTGGTAACTCATGCTGGACGCCAGCCGGTGTAAAAGCGCCTACTGACCAATCAATACTCGATTGATAATGGCGTCTAGTTCTTATAGAAGATCAGGCGGAGCTCAGTGCAGAGAGAGAGAGAGAGAGAGAGAGATGCGATCATACAAAAAACATTTAGAGACAGACAACCCCCGTTAACATTCCCTAATGGGTATATTGAAATATATAGATTTTAATGGGAGGGAATTACATATCTTGAGCCGTGTGTCGCCAATGCGCACAGCGGTTTGAATTATGTTTTTTATATATTTTTTATTTGCTCTCACGATCGCTTCCACTGCCAGGGTTGCAACTGCAAATAGGCTAAAGCAACAACAGTTTATGGAAAGGACAAGTGTAATTATGGTCAGATCTAGTGCGTGACTGAGTGTTGTGATTTACGCATCTACAGTGTCGCCTATTTTTTTTGCCAACTGTCCTGTTTTAGGAAGCAGCGACTGTATTGCGTTTTGCCTGTAAAACCGTGTCTGTGTTCTTCATATTTATGTAGAATTATAGTTTGCTCTTCTTATGTAAAATATGTGGCTATTGGTCATGTTGTGCAAACATCGCCTCTTTTATGTGAACGTGCGCGTCTCTAGATTGGGAAACCCTGGGTTGATTGAACTAGTCGATAACCACCGTCTCGTTTATGCGGGACCGCGGTTATTAGGTTCGGTGAAGCCGGGTAACTGAAATAAACCCAGGTCATGTTGATCTGGATTGGTAGTACAGACGGTTGATTCTGACATTTTTGTTTTGCTACGACTGTAAAGCTGACCCGTCCGTTCTCTTAATACATCCATGGTCCGGTCCCGCCGCTGAGGTTGAGTACGGTCACGTGACGAGACTGCACAACTACGTTTGATTGGTGAAACACAGTCACGTGGTAGAGCCTTTAGCGGAAGTCTCTCTCTCTGTCAAAATGAAACATTAAAATGAGGCGTACGCGGGGGGATAATACAATGACGCGTAGAAAACCAAAGAGGTAAAAAGAAAAGTAACGAGCTCGTTGTAGCCTAATGTAGCGGAGTAAGAGTACAGTTTCTTCTTCACAAATCTACTCAAGTAAAAGTAAAAAGTATAGAGATTTAAAACTACTCCTAGAAGTATAATTTTTTCAAAAACTTACTCAAGTAAATGTAACGGAGTAAATTTAACTCGTTACTACCCACCTCTGCTGTACAGTATGTGTCGACCTCTAGATATAATACATTATATTCACAGCTTCTACAATGTACAACTTAACCAATACCCTAGCATTGTGTATTTTCAGGCCAATAGCAACCACAACAATTAGTAGTTAGCTGGATAATAATTTTTCCTAATAGACCATAATATAGCTACGTTACTAACCTAAGGTTATCTGGGAGAGCATCGTAGCTCTGCTCGGGTCCTGCAGGTCTCTACAGAGAGAAGACGATAATTAATACAGCTCCATTGAGTAAGGCCTCACGAAGAATACATGATTCCAATGGTAAATTAGCTCAGTAAGGTAGCCGGTGGCTACAAGTTTTAGATAACGTTAGCAGTATAGCTAACGTTAAATGCTAACTTAAACAGCTTTACTAGCTAGCTGTAACGTAACACAACGAAACAACAAATGTCTAGTAACCATACTTGCAACGTAGATCACAGATAATATAATATATATATATATATATATATATATATATATATATATATATATATATATATACATTATATATATATATATATATATATATATATATATATATATATATATATATATATGAACAATACTTACACTTTATTAATCTTATAGTAATCCGCTATGGAGTGGCTTGTGTGTCCTCCAGACCAGACTCTGAGTCTATAACGTTAGTTTACCTGCACTGAGGCTGAGCTTTCACTCAAACTTTCCCTTAACACTCATTAGCCAATGGGGACGCACCACTGTAAGACCCGCCCACGCGAGATTTCTGTGTCAGAATCGCAAGCAAAAAGTCAGAGAGCGCAAAGGAGAAAGCTGGGAGCATGACTGCAAACGTGATGGAGAGAGCAAAAGACTGATCATTGAGAAAGAAGCAGAGGGAACTGTAAACAAAAGGACATAATATCAAACAAATAAAAGACCAATAGTTTACAACTACACAAATGTTTTGTTTGCAAGTTTTAAGTTTTACCTTTAAGGTGACCATTTTTTTTGCTTGAGTTAGGGTTACTTGAGAAGTTTTTCTTGGAATTAAAGTCACAAAACTAATCCCATAGTATTTCCTTATTTTAGAGAAAACCACACACACACACACACACACACACACACACACACACACACACACACACACACACGGCCAAACACATACTATTGCAAGCCACAACCACTTTATTCACTGCTGGATTTGGATATCAATAAATGTGTTGAACTAAAAGCGAAGGTTGCAGCGACTCTCTTACCGGAGGACATAGCCAGCTCGGGTAGCGCCAGAGAATAACGTACAAGGACTACAAGGACAATAACATTTCTGTTTTAATTCAAGGGAGTCTGGTGGAGAAATACATTAAAAAGCTCAAAATTAATCTATATTTTTTAATTTCTCCTTCTCCTTATACTTCTACATTATTTTAGTTATTAAAATGCTGTACATTATTTAATACTCTAGTAAAGTACCAGTATCTGGAGTTAAGTCCAGTACTTGAGTAAATGTCCTCAGTTCCAGTCCACCACTAACTGATTAATGAACTGAATGTGGATCTGTTGTTTCCCTCCTGACCTCCAGGCTGCGGCCTTCTTTCATTTTAAACTTTTAATCTGAAAAACCCGGACTGGGAGGAAGCGGAAGTCTCGTTGTTTGACTGGGATGTGTGGCTGGCGGCGGGATAGCTGTGCTGTTTGTTATTAGTGAGTTTGAAGAAGACAGAGCTCCAGGTAAACCCGCACACACTCAGCTCAACACTTTAAGAACTGCTCTTTTACACGGCACTCAGAGACAAGAGAAGACAGAGCTGCGCATGCGTTAGCTTCCCATTCGGCTGCTTAATGCTAACGGAGCTGAGCAGAAGCTAGCTAGCTCTTTCATATGGCTCTTTGTAGTTTAGCTTATTTAAAGCTAATGGACTTGCTCTTAATACTTGTTGTCTGGAGTTAGCACATCCAGGGTTGAAAGCACTTAATTGGAAGTCTCTTTGGATAAAAACGTCAGCTAAATAACATGTAATGTAATGTAATGTAGCAGGCTAGCTAGTAGTTCATATTCATGTGTTGTTGCATCAACGACGCTGAAGTTAGCTTCCCATTCGACCCCCGTTTGTTTTGGGGGGAAACGTTCCTTTGTTTGTTGTTTTTTTTTTTTTTTTTTTTTTTTTTTTTTTTTTTCTCTCTCTCTCTCTCTCTCTCTCTCTCTAACAAAGAGAAAAAGATAGAAAGTATTAGTATATGTGTGTCTGTAGAAAGTATTAGTATGTGTGTGTCTGTAGAAAGTATTAGTATGTGTGTGTCTGTAGAAAGTATTAGTATGTGTGTGTCTGCCAGCTGCTCCCATTGTTGACCTTGTTCTAAAATGGGAGAAAGCCAAGCCGTTCTAAATGTAGTGGATCTTCATTCTTTCTGAGAGCAGAAGTGTGGCCGACTTTCCCTCTGATCCAAACAAACAGACCGGAGCTGAACACAGATGATTATTACCGAGCTGTGGAGAGGCTCAGGAGCTTGGAACTTGTTAACCGGATCTATCTGCTTATTGATCAGCTCCCAGCGGCAAATTCCCTCCATACGCTTGGTTTGGAAAGTGCGTGTGTGTGGTTATGGTTACGGTAAACAGATGTTTAAAGTGAATGCTGATTGTGTTACCTTCAACATGCTGCCTATTCCAGTGTTAGGGGCGTAATATGTCATCCATACACACATACACGTCTATGTTCACAGTCATACACGGTTGGTCTGAATGAAATACACCCAGAATTTTAACCATGACCTTACTTCCTGCTTACTACTGAAAAATAAGATAAGTCAATAAATAGAATTCAGACTGTGGACTGAATATTTACACTGGATTTAAAGCCATGTAAAAGGGTTTTTTCATAGACTGTATGTTGGTAGACACACACGCACACTTTGTTGTTAGTAAGTTAGCACACATACACAACGTAGTCTGAGTGAGACAGGAAGACAGTTGTCTTCACAGCATATTTTTATTCTGTTCCAGGAGAACAGATATGGTGTGATATGAAATATAATGAAAGCAATAATCATTGTGTAGTTCTCCTCATCGACTGTCTTCTATCCTACATTCAGGAGTTTATGGAGAGAGAATTTTTTACGTTGCTCGTCCCTACAGCTTTGCACATGAGGATGGACGGTCCGTTGAGCTGAGGTGGACACATTAATGTTAACGCTGCAGTGTTTACCATTGGACATTAGCCTTGCAGCTAGCAGGGTTTCCTTCTGCTTATAGCTTAATCCTGACAAAACTGCACGGTTGAGTTTCAGCTTGCATGCACGTTCTGTAGCCTAACCAGAGCAGCTTATATTGGTTATATTAGAGAGAGCAACAAGTTAGCAGACTGCTGAGTCACCCTCTCTGCTCTCTGTCTGCTCAGCTGCTAAGACCGCTGGGCTGCGAAGCGTCTGCCATCAGCATTGTTACAGAACACAGTAAAGACTCTCCCCCTGAGCTGAAATGGAAACACTGTGCTAAGGGTTAAGTCCATGTTTTTCAGGGGGGTGACACCATTCACTTTACCGGCGGTATTGACAATAGGGCTTTGACTTTTGCCCAAAAATCATATTCGAAGTTCGTTTGTATATTAATATTCGAATATTTATTAATAATATTTTGACTTTTAAATGCCTTCAGTTTAAAAATAAATTAAGTCCGACCCTGGATTAACCACAAACAGTATGCTTTTGACGGGAAGTTCGGAGCTTTCACCGTAGCCTACGTAAGTGGTCTGATGTTTATACTTGTGTGCTGGTGTGTTTGTCGAGCCAGTGTGTGTGGGCGGTGTTGGCCACTTAGCGACTTTTTTTTCACAAAAGCGACTTTCTGTAGAAAAGACAGCGACTTTCTGTAAAATAAAAAAGAGTCGCCAGTATTGTCCAGCGAGCACGCAATGTATTTCTCTCCTGTGGCCGCCGAAAAAGTCACCTTTCTCTTCTGTTGTGTGACTGAGGAGCAGCGGCAGTCATACGCTACTCGCTGTATTGTTGTTTGTCTTGTCTTTATGTGTGTCTGCTGGCTGTACAAATATTTGCCCCTCGGGGACAATAAAGTTACCTTGACCTTAACCTCTCCATTACCGTTCCCCCTGCCATTCTCAACCATTCTCAGCTTTTGGGGGGGATTTTTTATCGGGGATTTGATACAGGTTTTGTCCCTTTGTTTGTCTGTCGTGCATACAGCCATATGGGTATAGTTAAAGGCAAACAGCTGCATGTTACTGTACATGTAGTCTCGCATTGCCAGATCTATCTCCACAGCACTGCGGAGTAAAGTCTGGCACACAGACCTTCTGGGATAGGAGAAAAAACTCTCTGGCTTGTTTGCATTTCTTTAAACCAATCACAATCGTCTTGGACGGCGCTAAGCTCTGGACGCAACAACTTTGGCTCTGCTGAATAGTCTCAGGAAGGAACTTGTTTAGGTGGAACATTTTCACCCCGATAGAAGAAACGCCATCTGCATGTTGACAGAGAGCAGGGCTCAGCTTTGAGACACACACACGTACGTGCGGTCGGAGCGAAGTTACTCTAGGAAACAGAACATTTTAATATAGTAAAACATGGTCAACTATAATTCACTCCCACCTCCCATTAGTTCTTCTAACCCTTGTATCATTATCTCTGCATGTTTCCACCTTGGGTCTACCAAAGGAGCCCTCAGCAGACATCAAGCTGGCGACCGTAGCAGGAAAGAAGGGCGAGGAGGAGGAGCAGCCTGCAGCACCTCCTGCAGCTGCAGTGGAGGAGGAGGAGGAAGAGGAGGAATATGTGGTGGAGAAGGTTTTGGACCGCAGAGTGGTGAAGGGAAGAGTAGAGTTTCTGCTGAAATGGAAGGGGTTCTCAGAGTAAGTATGAGTCTATAATATTAATACTTGGTCCTTATATATATGTGTATATATGTGTATATATATGTGTATATATATGTGTATATATATGTATATATATATGTGTATATATATGTGTATATATATATATATATATATATATATATATATATATATGTGTGTATATATATATGTGTGTGTGTATATATATATATATATATATATGTGTGTGTATATATATATATATATATATATGTGTGTATATATATATGTGTATATATATATATGTGTATATATGTGTATATATATATCTCTCTATCTCTCTCTTTCTATCACCTTTCCAGTGAGGATAACACATGGGAGCCGCAAGACAACCTGGACTGCCCTAACCTTATCACCGAGTACATGCAGAAACACAAGGAGAAGGAGGAGAAGAAGGAGGGCAAGAGGAAAGTTGTCAGTGAGGCCTCGGGAGACTCAGAGGAGCGAGGGAGCAAGAGGAAGGGGGAGGAGGTGAGTGAAGGAAAGAGGTTACTCCAGACTGAAGAGACCCAGAAATCTATCCACCTATCTATTGTTGATGAACAGCGCGAGGCCCCCACCTTTCCGCTTGCCACTTAGCTTGGGGTCCCCGTCTTGTTGGCCAGTGAGTTTACATTCCCCATCACACACGAAGGAATAGACGGCTTAAACCTCCATGCTTCCTCAGTAGCCTAGCCTTCACGCTAGCTCTGGCTCAGCATCCGCGTTAGTTACGCCTCAATTCCTCTGGGATGGGGTGGACAATGCCGGCGTGTCCCATTGTCCTCCGTCCAAACAGTTGTCCCCTTGAATAAACAAGGTTTTTACTGCTGTGGTCCAGTTTAATCGTAGCCGTATCTATAGGATAGAAGATATATACGTAAGGCGTGTAAATGATTTAAAAAAAAAAAAAAGAAAAAAGTTAGAAGAGAAAAAAGTTAAAAGGACAAAAACAGACATGTAACAGACGAGCTACAGAGAAGGCTGATAACGTTTTTTAAATAAAGTCAGTCATGGATAATATATAAAGTCCGGTGGTCTCTTTTAACTACAGCTTCTTTCTCTGCATTGAGTTGACAACCCTCTCAAATATAGACACACAAACAGAACAAATAATTAAAGTCTCAGATCCACTGTCTGTGATTGCAAAATTCTAGCTTAATTATTGTGACATGACAGCTATCAATATCCAAAGTAGCCGAACATCATGTCGCCTATTCATGTTTTTTCTTGAAGTTGGCAGTAACATGTCATATGTTTTTCATTAAATATATAGGACTTATAAGAATTTAATCCTTACCGTTTTCTCCGAGGAATAGCTCCTTCCTTAGGCACTGGATGAGGTCTGCTCACTCTGCTGGTAATTGACTCTAGGGGCAGCGTACGTCAAACACGTGTTCCACAACAACACCAGGCTGCCCGCAGATGCGCCTGTCTATTAATCGGCTTGATATTGGCCGATGCCGATTATGTAAAAAAAATGCCAAAAAAAATTGGCCGACCTGTAGTCCCACCTCCTGGATTTCGCCATGGATGTCTGACTATAAAGATACAATGTGCCTGTTCCCAGCATTAGCACAACTTTTTGCGATGGTTAGCTTGTTAACTGTGACGATATATGCTAAATGTTACGTCTCTTTCACATTAGCCAGTGACTGACCTATCTGGGTGCGTTTTGAGATGCCTGATGAAGTTCGACGTTGTTGATCCGGCATCATGTATCTTGGTGCCACACACCTTGCATGTAGCTGTTCACTTACTGCCACTGCTTACCAAGTTATTGAAAGCAAAACTAATGTCAAAAGGCACAACTCCAGGAGGACTTGGTGTTGCCTTCGTCAATGCATGTTTTAGATGTGAGTGCGTGCATATAAGGCATAACGCATGTGTTACGTTGCACATTATGGCAAAGGGCAGGGGACATGCAGCTCACCATACGTTTCCCCAACGTATATGCGCCAATAAAAGAAAATAGAAATACATTAATACATTTCGATTTAAAAAGCAGTAATTGCATGAAAACAGGTTGTTGACGAGTCTCGAAGCTCAAGTCCGAGTCAAGTCGGAAGTCTTTTGAGTCGAGTCTGAAGTCTGAAGTCAGCTGTTTGTGCGACCTAAGTGCTATCATGTATACTGTGTTGTTACTGATCTACATCATTAACTAGATCATAATTTGCACTGTTTGTGTTTTGTATGGCTCTTAACTACATCTCAGCAGTGATATAGACTGTCTATTCATATATATTGTGTTATAACCCTATCCTTTTCGCATATCCTTTGTCTTACTTACACCTCACTTTGCACTGGCTTTGTAATGACTACTTAATCTGCACTTTATGCAGCCTATTGTATTCTGTATTTTATTGAATGTGAAACTGTATGATGTCCTGCACGCTTATGCTTTTCTTGGCCAGGTCGCCGTTGCAAATGAGAACCTGTTCTCAACAGCCTACTTGGTTAAATAAAACGAAAGTGAAAGTCCAAATTACTTCAGCCGGACTCGACCTAGTCGCACCTCCTCAGCCTGACTTGAGTTTGAACTCTCCGGGCGTTGCCCTCCCTCTGCCCCTTCCCCCTCTCACGTTTTAGCCCGCTCTATTAACTCAGCTACAGCCTCGCATTTCTCTGACTCTTTTAGACGTGCCCTCCCCCTTTCCCTCGATGCTGACTTGTCACCATACACTCATATTGATGAGCTAGTCTCTATTTTTAACATATCGTGTACTGAAACCTTAGATCAGATAGCCTCCTTAAAGGAATACGCCACCGTTTGTTGAAATTGGGTTATTCGCCGTCTCCTCTATATTTATATAGGTGGGCAAACGCATTTTTGTCTCAATGCACGCATTGCCTTAGTCCGGCGGTGCCGTGGCTCGCTTAGCTTAGCGTAATGAATGGAATCCTTTGTGGCCGTGTAGCATGTCGTGATTAAAAGTGACCCAACAAAAAAAAAACACTAATTACTTCTTGTGGCCTGCGTACTCACAATGAGTAAAAATAGCAATCCAGATTGAAGAGTCTGCTGTTTTCTAGGCTCATATTTACTTGGGACTATATTGTGTGGAAGCCTGCTACTTGGTCGCAGAGATATCAGCAGCCTGCGGGGCTCCATGGGAAAACAGTGGCGTATTCCTTTAAAATTAAAACTTCTCAAGTCAAAAAACTCAACCCCCTGGTTGAATAGCTCCACAGAAGCTCTCCGTCAAGCCTGTAGACAGGCAGAACGGAAGTTGAAAAAAGATAAGCTTCACATCTCATGATATGTTTTCGCAACACCTGAAGCCCTACCAAGCCGCTGTCAAAAAGGCAAAATCAAATTATTTTAGTGAGTGTTCTTTTTAAAACTATTGATTCCTTTTTTAATCCGGCAAACACAGTTGACACCTACTTAACCTGTGAGGAGTTTGCTGATTATTCTATCTGTAAAATTGACCATATCAGATCACTTCCCAGCGTTGCATTTCTGTTACAACTCACAGTCCCACCCGCATCCTCCAGCATTTCACTCCTCTGTCCATTGAGCTGTCTGAGATAGTTTCTCACCTAAAGCCTTCATGCTGCCCCTCTGATGTCATCCCCTCTAGACTCTTTAAAGAAGAGTTTGATGTTCTTTGTCCAATTGTGTTAGCTATAGTAAACTGCTCCTTGTATACTGGTGTTGTCCCCTCTGGTTTTAAGCATGCAGTGGTGCAACCACTGCTGAAAAGAAAAAACAATTTTGACCCCAATGACCTTAGTAATTATAGACCCATCTCTAAATTATCTTTTATGTCCAAAATCTTGGAAAAAGTAGTTGTCCAGAAGATTTCCTCTTTCCTAAATAGTTTTAATATATTGGATAAATTCCAATCTGGCTTCAGAGCCCTCCGCAGCATGGAATCTGCCCCACTCAAAGTGTAGAATGACATCTTACTTACCATTGACTCTGGATCATGTGCATTGCTCATCCTCCTAGACCTCAGCGCTGCTTTCGACACCATCGATCATGGCATTCTTATTGATCGGCTGGAAAATGGAGTTGGACTACGGGGCTCTGTCTTAAGCTGGTTTAAATCATACTTGAAAGAAAGAACTTTCTCTGTGAAACTGGGTACTAAGTCCTCCTCTGCAGTGGGTATTAAATAGGGGTGCAACGGATCAAAAAACTCAAGTTTCGGATAGTTTCTCGGATCAGAGTCACGGATCGGATCATTTTTCGGATCAAAAAAACAAACAAAAAAAGACAAGACAAAAAAAAAAATCCTGCCTCACTCACTGCATTTATTGGCATTATCAGTTGTGACTGGGTGTTGGGTCAGTACCTGCGCAAGATGAGTGCTTGTGTGACTCGGAGAGGGGGCGTGTCTGCAGCACCGGACTTCTCATCTCCCAGTCTGCTGTGATGAAATGAGCGGTTATCGTCACATAGCTCTCCGTTCCCGTGTATGTCAGAACGTGGCTCAAGCACTTTCAGCATGTGTTTAAAGCCCTCGTTTTGCACAACCGAATATGGCCTCATGTCTGCACCTATAAACACACCGATAGCGTTTGTGATGGCTTTAGCCCGGTCTGATTGTGCAACAAGGGGCTGCTTAAATGCCGCGGTGATAAGCGGTTGTTGAGCAGCTTTCGTTTTCACTCCTGTCAGTGAAACACCGGGGTGATGTCGCTTCAAATGCGTGGCCATGCTTGATGTGTTTCCACTGTCATATGGCTTTCTTGTGCCACAGTGCCTACACACCGTCACGGTTTTATCCTCTAACCTCTTTCCTTCATCATATATATTTGACAGGGAAGCCAAAATGCTCCCATACAGGAGATTTAAATGACGCGGGGCGTTCAAGCTCCTCCGTTCCTGCCCTCACCATGACCACGCTGTGTGGACTGAACATGCGCACAACTTTTTTTTTTTCTTTCAGAAATCAATCCGCAGATCACGTGTGTGCCAAACCGAAGATATTTATCCGAACGGATCACGGATCAATGACGATCCGTTGCACCACTAGTATTAAATTAGGCGTCCCCCAAGGATCAGTTCTTGGCCCCATGTTATTCTCCCTATATATGCTGCCCCTTGGTTCTATCATTGAAAAGCATAACTTAAATTACCTTTGTTATGCTAATGATACACAACTGTACTTAACCATCTCCCCTGGCTGCACTTCATCAATTAATAAAATATTTAGCTGTTTGGAGGACATTAAATCCTGTATGGCAGTAAACTTCTTCCAGTTGAATGAAAAGAAAACTGAAATGATTTTATTTGGATCCCCCCTCCTCTACAAAAACCCTGTGCAATGCCCTAGGTGTTCTCTTTGACAGCTCTCTAAATTTTAATAAAGTCAGCTCGGTTGTTAAAGGTAGTTTTTACCAGCTTAGAACAGTAGCTAAACTGAAATACTTTTTTTTACAATCTCGAGACAATCATTCATGCCTTTATTACCTCACGCTTAGATCACTATACACAGCCCTAACACAATATAATTTAAACAGACTCAAATTAGGCCAGAATGCTGCTGCTAGACTCCTCACTGGCACCAAAAAATTTGACCACACAACTCCTGTTTTAGCTGAGCTTCATTGGTTGCCAGTGAAACTCAGAATCAATTTTAAAGTTTTACTTTTTGTTTTTAAAGCACTCCATGGTCAAGCCCCTCCATATATTTACGATCTCCTGTCCACTTACGCACTCAGGTCCACAACCCAACAACTCCTTGTCATCCCCCGGACACGCCTAAAACCAGAGGGGACCGAGCCTTCTCTGTAGTAGCCCCCTAACTCTGGAAGTCCCTCCCACCCCATATCAAACCATGTAATACAATAGCTAGTTTTAAATCAAATTGGAAGACACATTTTTACTCTCTTGCTTTTAACTCCCTTTGATTTTTGAGCTATGAACTGAACTCAACTTTTTCTTATCTTTTTGTATTTATAAACGTTATTCCATTGTTGCTGTATTCTATGTTACATTATTTTATTCTTCCTTTCTTTGACTATATTCATGGTACCTTGCACAATTGATTATCTATCTTTAAGGCATATTGTTTCTGCCTTCCCTGCTCTACCTGTAAAGCACTTTGGGTCAAGTGTTGTTCCTTTAAATGTGCTATACAAATAAAATTGACTTGACTCGACCTAGTCGCTCCTCCTCAGCCTTTTAAAGATAACTTTAATGAAGTAATGAGACTGGTCCTTTATTCAATCAAGTCACAAAATGACAACCGAAAACACTAAAGGTTTTGTCACAAACTTAAATGACTGGCTTCTCTCCTGTATAACTAACAGTTACACCGTTACTTATTCCGTATGTGTGGAGGAGAGAGAGTCACTTTACTCAGAGAACCGAGGTTAACAACTTAACCAAGCGTTTGCTGGCAGTAATTGAGACCAAATGTTTTGTACTTGAATGTGTCATTGTACAGTAGACAGAAAGAAATAACGCTTATTTTACTATTGTATGAGGGGGAAATCTGCGTGCATAAGGTGATGCAAAAGTGTGTGAAATGCGATCCACCAAGTCCGAGCGCCTGCCTAGAACATTCCTTCTACTTGTCTCCTCCTCCTTTCACTAGTAGCGCGAAGCGAACAACGAAAGTTGAAAGTTTTGTCTGGACAGACGAGGAGGTGGAGTTATTGCTCCAAACAATGCACACACGCGGCACACACACATGCGGCACACGCACACATGCATGCGGTACGCACAAACAAACACAAAAGGGGCACTCACACATGCAGCGCGCACACACACACACACACACACACACAGACACACACACAGTGCGATTTTACCCTTTAGACGGTGGAGCGTTTTTAAGATTTCCACTGTGGAGGGTGGTTTCACATTTTTTAACATGCTACTATCATGATACCTAGGCTACATCCACACTACTACGTATTGGTTTTAAAATGAATATCTTTGGCTACGTTTACACCTCATGTCCACGCTACAGAGTAGGGCTGTCGTCGACTAAAGAAATTCTTAGTCGACTAACACGTGATTTAATCGACAGAGCTATGCGCTTTTAGAGGTGGTTAAGACTAGAAAAGCACAATATAAATGTAGTTAAATGTAGTTTCTCCACAACTAATCCTGCAAAAGCACCACTTTAAATATTGTGTTTACCAGAAATGTGCTCATAAGTTTCTTGGAAATGAGTAATTAAGCATGAATAAGCACAAAGAATGACTTATCAACTGAAGAAATAAGTCGACCAAGACCAAAACTACCGATTAGTCGACTAATCGACTAAGAGGTGGCAGCCCTACTACAGAGCCCGATGGCTTCCATAGTAACATGTCTGCAACCAGAACAACTTTACCTATATTTTGATATCAAATTAATGTATGTTTTCCAAAGGTTTGAAAGAGATTTAAAGAATGAAAAATACCCAGAATATATTAAAAGTTTGTGTTAAGCCCCTGACACACCAACCTGATGGCTGACTGTCGGCAGAAAAGGCAGTCGGACTGATCAGTCGGTCCCCGAGGTCCAAAAAGTGCCTCGGAACACACCAAAACGCCGCCGACCTGAGCGTATGTTCTGCGTGGGCATGAGACGTAATACGCCTCCATAACAGCAGGCGGCGCTAATCTATCTTGTTACAGAAAAAATTTAAACCAGAAATTACGAACACGTCACGTGGGTCTGGCTTCTCCCAAATTTCATTAATGGCGGCTCGTTCAGAATAATATCTCATATTTTACGAAAAACGTTCACCGAAACGTGTTACTGAAAACATTTTAAGCTTGAAATAGGCCATGCAGTTGCTGAATCTTCTTAATTTCAGATTGACAAAGGTCAGTTCAAGAGATTTTCGTCAGATTTTGAGGGCTGTTCGTTATGCTAACATAAGTGCACTTTCACTAGGCAAGGGCTAGAACTCCACCAATCAGATTGGTCATTGAGTCCGACTGCCCGCCGTCCGACCCAGCAAGTCCGGTCAGCCAAAATGAAGGCTGATGGCTCCTCCGAAGGACGGCAGCACAGAACAAACCGAACAGACTCGAGTCACCGACCTCGCCAGACTGTCCAATTATCGGGTTGTTGTGTCAGCGCCATTATTTTAAAGTTGTCATGGAATTTCTAACTGAAAGTAAAACTGGAGAGTGTGCAAATGATTTGGTTATGAACATTGTCCCCATTCATTTGAATGGGGAGTCTTAAAATTATATTATCTTAAAATAGGAATTTATAAAAGTTATGAAGAGTACATTTGCTTCCACAATAACATGTCTGCCACCGGCACATGAAAAGTGTGTGAGTGAGAACAAGTTTAGGGTTAAAAGAAGTATTTTCACTAACTCTCTCTTTCTCTGTGTCTGTTGCTATAGAAACTGAGAGGAAGAAAGGGACCCAAACATTACAGCTGTCAACACTGTGACAAATCCTTCACATCTGAATATTTAAAGATTCATCAGAGAGTTCACACTGGAGAGAATCTACACAGCTGTGATCAATGTGGGGCAGCTTTCACACTACACAGTACCCTAAAAAACCATCAACGCATTCACACTGGAGAGAAGCCATACAGCTGTGATCAATGTGGGGCAGCTTTCACACTACAGGGTAACCTAAAAAGACATCAACGCATTCACACTGGAGAGAAGCCGTACAGCTGTGATCAATGTGGGTCAGCTTTCACACTACAGGAACACCTAAAATTACATCAACGTATTCATACTGGAGAGAAGCCGTACAGCTGTGATCAATGTGGAAAAACTTTTTCTCTGAGTCGTAACCTTGTACGCCACCGACTTGTTCACACTGGAGAGAAGCCGTACTGGTGTGAACAATGTGGAAAAACTTTTTCTCTGAGTAGTAACCTTGAATGCCACCGACGTGTTCACACTGGAGAGAAGCCGTACAGCTGTGATCAGTGTGGCCAAACGTTTTCTCAGAGTAGGAGTCTTGAAATTCACCGACGTGTTCACACTGGAGAGAAGCCGTACTGGTGTGATCAATGTGGGAAATCTTTTTCTCAGAGTTGGAGCCTTAAAAGACACAAGTGCATTCACACTGCCTCGTGAACATGTTTTCTAGCCAAGTTGTTTCCTCCTGCATGTATGTTATTGTGGCTACGACTACATATTATTAGCATTTTGCTGCTTAGCTGCTCTTGCGCGTGCGATCAAAGTTCAACATGGTTCAACTTTGACCGCGGCACGCACAAGAGCTGCCGCGGTGCACTGTGACGTGTATTCACTTTTCTGAAAAAAAAAATACAAAAAAAGGTAAACACAGAATGCACGTGGCTCCACAAACGGAACATGGAAGACAGGTTGATTTTGGCCGTCAGCGATCTCCCAGAGCTGTACGACAAGTTTGAGGTCGTACAGAGACCTCGGATGCAAAACTATGCTGTGGAAGCATAGTTTCCACTGAAATATAATCCTAACTATGTTAGATTTTTTTCTCAGTTACTTTGGTGCATTTGTCAAATCATGATTTGCATTTGGACAACAGTGAGTGCATTTCTTAAAACAATTTATGTAAACTGCACCGTATAGTGACTGACCTGATAAAGCGTGTATCTTGCTGGAAATCTTTTGTTTGTGTATCCAAAACAAGTACAATGTGACACAATCACACTGACAAGTCCTTTTATGCCATTGTTTATACCAAGATGGTGAAACTGCTTTGTGTTGTGCATATTTAACAGTTCACTCTGTAAGTATAGTATAATGAAAGTACATGAAAGGGAGCAATATTCCCTATGTGACAAAGTTACACATTATTGTTATCTCTGATCTGAGAAATGCGCCAAAAAAACTGAGAAGGACTGTAGCTTACTGTTGTGAGCTGCGAATCCCCAGTTTATTATACAGGTCCATACATATTTGTAGGATATATTTGTATGTTTATATGATGTAAAATATGTTTGGACTGATTGACACAATTAATGTTTTGGAGGAATTAACTGCACATATGCATTAAACAAAGTGTTTTTCAGAGTATGTTCAAATTTGTTTATTATTAGGATAAACCCCTTGAGATGTATCATCTCGTTTTCAAGGGGGTCCCACATAAAACACAATAATTACATAACAACAGAAAAGTGAAAAATAGAAACAAAACAAACAAAAACAACAAAAATTTGATATGGACAGTAAATCTAAAGATTGCCTGCATCTTTAATAACAGAAGCAGTTTATCTTAACGTGAGCAGACAGGGCATGTCTAAACAAACCAAGTAAAGAAATAGATCTTATATCCACAGATAGATTATTCCAATCTGCTGGAGCCTTAAATTTAAAAGCTCTTTTGCAATTGTTTTTTTAACTAGTGTGACAGAGAAGAAGAGTTGAGTAGAGTGCCGAATTTCATAGTTTGAGGTATAAGGTACAAGATACTGTTTTAAATAAGGAGGATAATTGAAATAAATACATTTAAATATAAGCTGAAGCCAGTGGGTGTGTCTTCTACTACTTAGAGATGGCCAATTAAGTGCATTATACATTATACAGTGTTGAGTGAGATAAGGACCTCCAAGGACAAATCTGCAAAGTCTATTATATACTGTGTTAAATGGAACAAGGTCTGCATTAAATGCATTTTGATATACAACATGACAATAGTCATTAATTGGAAGTATAAGTTGAGAGGCAAGTTTTATATGAACATTGCGTGTTAAGTAATTCTGCGCACAATATAAAATGTTGATTCCAAAATTCACTTTACGTAACACTTGTATGAATGAATGATGATGAATGTATGAATTTAGGCTCATATCTTAGCTTTATTATACCCAACTGCAATGACTGCAGACCTCTTACTTATGTATGTAAACATGCAATGACACAGTGTTGAAATGCAAAATTTATTTTGAAATGAAAATAATCCACACGTCTTCATCTATTTAGAGGAGGAGTGTAAGAAAAGGTGGAAGAACCTAAGGGACAGGTACATAAAGGAGAGGAGGCAACATAGAGACAAAAAAGTGGTGCAAGGGCAGACTAAAAAAGTACTTGGAAGTACTTTTCCATACTGTCTTTTCTGGAGCCACACGTCCGGGAGAGACAAATTGCCAGACGATCCGTTGTAGAAATGGGCTTTCAGAATGTTGTTCGCATCCGGGAAATCGTAGGCCCGAAGCTCATCAGCAGACTGTCAAATTGCTCCCTGTTGTGAAAGCGAAGCTCCTTCCCCAGCCGTAGTTCCTCCAACTGCTCTCTGGACCTGAGGATCTCGCTTGCTCGTCTTGCTGCCGCTGCGGCTGCCTTCCTCCGTCTTCTCCTCACAACAAGGGCAAGTGCCGAGGCTCTTTTGCTTCAAAGACAGAAACATATTTGCCACCAAATCACTACTGAAACGCTGTGTATCCTACACAATGTCGCATGTACTACACATCAGACGTGACATGCATTCAAATACTGGCACATGTATGATGTCAATTTAGAAATACTTGCTCTTCAAATCTGTTGAAGTTTGTTCAGACTGAAAGCAAAGTCACTGATGATGTCATACAAAATCAGACAATAGAAAGCAAACTGGTGATTTATTCATCTGACTAGATAACAAAATAAAACAAGGCCACATGCTGATTATTTGTGACTTGGTTTGATGGATTTATTCTTCCTGCTGTGTCTGTGTTTAAACTCCTAATTAAAAGGTAAAGTTTCCATCCACTAAAAGTGCTGACAGACTCAGATTATTATTCTAAGTGTCTGACAACATTACCTACAGAGACAGAGCTTTTAGTTAAAGAGTAAGATCCTTTTACTTTAACATGAAACAGCCCCAAAGTCACCATCACCAAACTCCACCAGACTCCATGTAAATAATCAGGACTTTTAGCGCGTATAGAGCCAGCATATCTCCACCAGACTCCATGTAAATAATCAGGATTTTTAGCGTGTATAGAGCCAGCATATCTCCACCAGACTCCATGTAAATGATCAGGACTTTTAGCGTGTATAGAGCCAGCATATCTCCACCAGACTCCATGTAAATGATCAGGACTTTTAGCGTGTATAGAGCCAGCATATCACCACATGTAAATGGGTGAATTAAGGGTTTATTTCAACCAAACCAGAGTGGTGATTGTTGGAACAGTGGAAAGATGAACCAAGATGGCTTTTGGTAGTTTATTTAGTTTCTGTCCACTTTGAAATAAGTGTTTTTAATAATCATAACATTTCTGTTTTAATTAAATGGAGTCTGGTGGAAATATAAATAAAATTGCTTAAAATGAATCTATATTTTGTAATTTCTCCTTATACGTCCACATTATTTTAATTATAGAAAGGCTTTACACAACATTCAATACAGAAGTAAAGTACAAGTACCTTGAGTTAATTACAGTACTTGAGTAAATATACTCAGTTACTCAGTTGACTACCATGAACTCTGGAAAAAAGGAATTGAATGTGTGGAATGATTTGGACAAGTCTTTGAAATAAGTGTGTTTAATAATCATAACTGTGGAAAACTCCCTGCTGGACTGATGAGCCTACGTCACTCCTTGTCAACATGACTATTGGACCTGAATGCTACTGCTATGTTCCATTTGTGGTCTTATAAAGTAGCCGCAAGACAACCTGGACTGCCCCGACCTTATCACAGAGTACATGCAGAAACACAAGGAGAAGGAGAAGAAGAAGGAGGGCAAGAGGAAAATTTTCAGTGAGGTCTCGGGAGACTCAGAGGAGCGAGGGAGCAAGAGGAAGAAGGAGGAGGTGAGTGAAGGAAAGAGGTTACTCTAGACTGAAGAGTCCCAGAAATCTATCTATCTATTGTTGATGAACAGCGCGAGGCCCCCACCTTTCCGCTTGCCACTTAGCTCGGGGTCCCGGTCTTCACTAGGGCACCTAGCTCATCTGTCTTGTTGGCCAGTGAGTTTACATTCCCCATCACACACGAAGGAATAGACAGCTTAAACCTCCACCGCTTCCTCAGTAGCCTAGCCTCCACGCTAGCTCTGGCTCCAAAATGCCGCCGTGTCCCATTGTCCTTAGTCAGACTACTGCTGTGGTCCAGTTTAATCGTAGCCATATTCAGTACAGGCCAAAAGTTTGGACACACCTTCTCATTCAATATGTTTTTTTCATTTTCATGACTATTTACATTGTAGATTCTCACTGAAGGCATCAAAACTATGAATGAACACATATGGAATTATGTACTTAACAAAAAAGTGTGAAATAACTGAAAACATGTCTTATATTTTAGATTCCTCAAAGTAGCCACCCTTTGCTCTGATTACTGCTTTGCCCACTCTTGGCATTCTCTTGATGAGCTTCAAGAGGTAGTCACCTGAAATGGTTTTCCAACAGTCTTGAAGGAGCTCCCAGAGATGCTTAGCACTTGTTGGCCCTTTTGCCTTCACTCTGCGGTCCAGCTCACCCCAAACCATCTCGATTGGGTTCAGATCCGGTGACTGTGGAGGCCAGGTCATCTGGCGCAGCACTCCATCACTCTCCTTCTTGGTCAAATAGCCCTTACACAGCCTGGAGGTGTGTTTGGGGTCATTGTTCTGTTGAAAAATAAATGATGGTCCAACTAAACGCAAACCGGATGGGATGGCATGTCGCTGCAGGATGCTGTGGTAGCCCTGCCGGTTCAGTATGCCTTCAATTTTGAATAACTCCCCAACAGTGTCACCAGCAAAGCACCCCCACACCATCACACCTCCTCCTCCATGCTTCACGGTGGGAACCAGGCATGTAGAATCCATCTCCTTAGCAGTGGTTTCCTAGCAGTTACTAGACCATGAAGGCCTGATTCGCGCAGTCTCCTCTTAACAGTTGTTCTAGAGATGTGTCTGCTGCTAGAACTCTGTGTGGCATTCATCTGGTCTCTAATCTGAGCTGCTGTTAACTTGCGATTTCTGAGGCTGGTGACTCAGATGAACTTATCCTCAGCAGCAGAGGTGACTCTTGGTCTTCCTTTCCTGGGGCGGTCCTCATGTGAGCCAGTTTTGTTGTAGCGCTTGATGGTTTTTGCGACTGCACTTGGGGACACATTCAAAGTTTTTGCAATTTTCCGGACTGACTGACCTTCATTTGTTAAAGTAATGATGGCCACTCGTTTCTCTTTACTTAGCTGATTGGTTCTTGCCATAATATGCATTCTAACAGTTGTCCAATAGGGCTGTCGGCTGTGTATCAACCTGACTTCTGCACAACACAACTGATGGTCCTAACCCCATTAATAAGGGAAAAAATTCCACTTATTAACCCTGACAAAGCACACCTGTGAAGTGAAAACCATTTCAGGTGACTACCTCATGAAGCTCATTGAGAGAACACCAAGGGTTTGCAGCGCTATCAAAAAAAGCAAAGGGTGGCTACTTTGAGGAATCTAAAATATAAGACATGTTTTCAGTTATTTCACACTTTTTTGTTAAGTACATAATTCCATATGTGTTCGTTCATAGTTTTGATGCCTTAAATAGTCATGAAAATAAAGGAAACGCATTGAATGAGGTTTGTCCAAACTTTTGGCCTGTACTGTACATAGGATAGAAGATATATATGCAATTCGTGTAATTGATCAAAGACCAATAGCTACATCTTTCTTTTCTTTTTCTATTTATTTTTGTATTCTCTAGACTATAAAGGATCATGTATACAGTATATTACTTTTTCATGAGCATTGTATTTGACATTCATAGCACACAGTGTGTGTTCTGTCCAGTAAACTGGGACTATAATTTGAGAGGATTGTGCAATTATAAAAACTATCCTAATTGTCATTTGCACAAACAAACAGCTGTACACTTTGCCTTAAAAGCGAGCAGTGGGAGTTAGTATGTCACTTAGGAAATGTATATTTTAGCCCATACGAGAGAGAGAGAGCGACAGAGGGTGAGAGAGAGAGATATGTAGGCTACGCATCTTAAGACAAAGCATAGGCTACAACTATTAATTTGTGTAAATGATTAGTAGCCTAACTCCTTGAATGGTATGATTATGATGTTTCAGTTCAGAGCAGTGGTCAGTAAATCGTCAGTCGCGCTTTCTCTCGCTGTTTCATTACAGCGTTACAGTTGTTTTATTACAACTTGCCTGAAAAATGTAGAATATTTCGGAAATTATAAAATTTATGAAAAGTACAGTTGCTTCAATAATAAAATGTCTGCAACTTGCACACATTTTCCTTCATTTTGTCATAAATCTTTGTATGAAGAGTTGAAATTGTGAGCGAGAGCAAATCCAGGGTTTAAATAAGGTTGTTCTCTGTTGTAACTCTCTCTCTCTGTTTGTCTGTTGCTATAGAAAGGGAGAGGAGGAGAGGGACCCAAATGTCACTACTGTCAGCACTGTGACAAATCCTTCACAACATCTGGATCTTTAAAGATTCATCAGAGAGTTCACACTGGAGAGAAGCCGTACAGCTGTGATCAATGTGGGGCAGCTTTCACACAACAGGGTAACTTAAAATTACATCAATGCCTTCACACTGGAGAGAAGCCTTACAGCTGTGATCAGTGTGGGGCAACTTTTTCTCAGAGTAGTCACCTTGAAAACCACCGACGTGTTCACACTGGAGAGAAGCCGTACTGGTGTGAACAATGTGGGGAAACATTTTCTCGGATTGGTAGCCTTAAAAGACACCAGCGCATTCACACTGGAGATAAACCTTACCGCTGTGATTTATGTGGTAAAACCTTTGCTGAGAGTGGTAGCCTAGAAAGCCACCGACATGTTCACACTGGAGAAAAGCCGTACTGGTGTGAACAATGTGGGAAATCTTTTTCTCAGAGTAGAAGCCTTAAAAGACACCAGCTCATTCACACTGGAGAGAAGCCGTACAGCTGCGATCAATGTGGGAAAACTTTTTCTAGGAGTGGTCACCTAGAAAGCCATCGACGTGTTCACACTGGAGAGAAGCCGTACTGGTGTGAACAATGTGGGAAAACTTTTTCTCACAGTAGTAGCCTTAAATATCACCAGCGCATTCACACTGGAGAGAAGCCGTACTGGTGTGAACAATGTGGGAAAACTTTTTCTCAGAGTGGGAGCCTTAAAAGACACCAGCGCCTTCACACTGCCTCGTAGTGAACATGTTTCCGAGCCAAGCTGTTTCATCCTGCCTCCTCCTCATGCCCTGATAGCTGTGTTGTTATATTCTGATCTTCTCTCCACATTGAAGGCTGACCAGCAGTAACTTGATCTTCTGAACAGCATGGATGTTATCCTGGCTACGACTACATATTACACTCCCTCCCTTTGAAAGGATTCATTTCACTCAAAATTAGCTTTTTTTTCCTGTAATACAATATGTTGAGTTCAGGGTTCAACTGCTAGGGCTATGTAACTAATGCTGCAACAAAGGAGTATTTTTTCTTAATTGGGCCCCGTTTACACGAAGGGAAGACGCAGATATTCCCGATTTTTGTACTGCTTTTGGATGTCCATGTAAAACTTAAGCAACATGGAATAACCTTTCACAGATGGAAAAGATGTTCTCCAATATTATACTACTACGAAAGCGTTGAATTTAATATCACAAAAGGTAACATTAATCCTTCTTTTAAGCTAACAATAAGTTAAGTGACTGTCCTATTAAGCTAATGCTAGCTTGTGCCAGGTAAAGTATTTGTTATTTCAGTAATTAGTAATACATCAGTAAGATGCTGAATATGAAGTTTGTTATGTGTGTTACTGAACAGTTTCTTTAATTGTAGATAGACCAACTGGTTGAATTTGGGGGGAAGTTGCAAGCTTTTGTCTAATTCTAGCATTTTTATTAATTTGCTTTGTCCTCTTCTTAAATAAACTGAATAGAATTGAACTTTCACATTACGCTTCATACTTTTTTACAGGAGTATTATTCTTTATGACACTCTTATGACTCCATATCATCCTTCAGTTTATCACAAACATTCAACATCAGCACAAATCTGGAGATACATGGTTTTCATTGGACAGGAAGGGAAAAATCACTTATGGAAATAAATATCTCAAGATTAGTTTATTATAAATGTATGTGTCACATTTGAAATCCTGCAGAAAATGCTTGTGAATGCAGAAAAGCTAAATTGCTAAAGCTGAACTAGATTGCTGGCTTTAATGTGTAAGAAGAAGGTAAAGCAGTGAGAAAAGTTGGAATGGTTTAAATTAGTAAAAATGTTAAATAACAGCAAGAATGTATTATTAAAAAGTGGAATATTTTAGGGTTTTCTGAAAGTCTCAGTATAGTATGTTGAAAAAATGTCATAGCATAGTATGTCTAAAAAGTCATAGTATTGTATGTCGAATAAAGTCATAAAAAGTCATAGAATAGAATGCCTTTTATTGTCATTATACACATGTACAACCAGATTGTCCTTGGTGATGTTTTCTGCTCTACTGAGGCAGCGGCAGGTGGAGATGTCCCTCAGGGAGGGGGGAGGGCAGCCACTGATCTTAACTACTGTTTGGAGCCCCTCCCTGTGTGCCCCGGTGCAGCTGCCCTACCAGACTGTGATCCAGTACGTCAGCAGGCTCTCCATGGACCAGCGCTAGAAGGTCAGCAGCAGGTTGGAGTCCAGCTGGGGCTTCCTGAGGACCCTCAGGAAGTGGAGCCCCTGTTGAGCCTTCTTGATGAGCGCTGGGATGTTGTCTGTCCAGGAGATGTCAGCGGAGATAAGGACTCCGAGAAACCAGAAGGTGTGGACCCTCTCCACACACTCGCCGTTGATGTACAGGGGGGCTAGGTCTCTGCTGGCCCTCCTCAAGTCCACAATGATCTCCTTTGGTTTCTTGGTGTTCAGAGCCAGGTTGTTCTCTGAACACCAGGCTGCCAAGTCCAGGACCTCCTCTCTGTAGGCCGCCTCGTCTCCAAACAATAGTTTAAACACCAAGGTGGTTCATATTTTATTACTTTATCATTCATGGTAAGAAAATGTGTTTCATAGTTTATTAAACAGATGTTTTCATTTGTCTTCAGGGTCACATCAACCACATCCTGGGCCTCTGACAGCCGGCCAATCACGGTCCTCTCCTAAATAGTCATAGTATAGTTTGTCGAAAAAAAGTCATAGTTGTCGAAAAGTTTGAAATGTTTTTTATAGAATAGTATGTAGATAAAAGTCATAGTATAGTATGTCAAAAAAAATTTTTAAAAGTCATAGAATGTTGAAATTTTTGAAAAAAAGTCATAGTATAGTAACGTGTTTATATTAATAATAGTCTGTGTGTGTGTGTCCAGGCCATAGAGAGGGGTCTGGTGTGTGTGTGTGTGTGTGTGTCTCTGGTGTGTGTGTGTCCTACTCTGCAGCCATCAGAGACTCCACCAGGAGGCGCTACACCATCACCACCGCTGTGTGTCTGATGGAGACGTGGAAAGGGAAGGCCCGCCCTCTTCTGTCCCAACCCACTTCCTGTCCCTGTGACAGGACATCCTGATTGGCTGTGTCCTGACTCCCCTCTTTGTGTTACAGATTGTGATCCTGTCCAGCGCCGCGGAGAAGATTGCTGATGATATATGCAGCATGTTCAGTCTGAAGTCCTAAATAATAATATAATAATATAATAATGTCTGTGTGTCCTCAGCCTCTGGAGCTCAGAGGGCCCTATGACATCACCAACCTGCATCCTTCCTATTGGTTTAGACCCAAACTGTAGTCTTCAACAAAAACTACAGTACTACAGTACTCGTCTCCTCCACCTGTCGATCTGTTGTTCTACACACAGGTAATTATTATATATATTATTAATATTATAATAAAGCTGGACGATAGAATATGAATTTGTTTCTGAAACATATTTGATTGTGTGGCGTTTGTTGTTGTCAGAAACCAGGAAGACGGCGAGCGGGATCGTCTACACCGTGAAGAGCTGCAGCCATTGGCCGCCTGCAGACTGTAAGCCCCGCCTCCATCACTTGAGACAGAACAGCAGCTGGTTAATGAGTGATAAATGTTCCAGCTGTGCTTCTGTGTTTCTACCTGAACAGGTGAAGCTCCCGCAGCCAAGACAGCCAATCAGCTGACAGAGTGACAGACAGTGTAGGAGGGCGGGGCTTCTGGACACATTTATTATTCTTATAAACTGTTCATTTAATAAAGTTTTTGAAACACCACGAGTTTTATTCCATGTTTTTCTATTTCTCTTACGTACATGTTGACACTGGAAAAGGAGCGGCTTCAATCTCTATTATATGACTTTTTATGACTTTATTCGACATACTATGACTTTTTTTTTCAAAATGTTTGACATACTATGACTTTTTCCGACATACAATAATATTACATTTTTCGACATATTATACTATGACTTTTTTTTTACATTTTATTCTGACATTTTTTTCACAAATTTTGACATACAATAGTATGACATTTTTTTGACATACTATACTATGACTTTTTTTTTTCTTTCAACATACTAAAATAAGACTTTTCTACATACTATAGACCCTTTGGAAACACGTGAACATAACCACGTGACGACGCCATGATGGATGGCAATTCACCAGCTAAACAGTGTAGCAGACGAGCAGAAGGTTTCATAGTTTTAATCAGTTTGAAATACATAACACTAAATAAACTGTATTTATGGCTTTATGGCTTCTTCTATTGAACAACAAGTTGTATTAAGTTATATGATCAAGGGAAGAGCTTTCTTTTTTGGATATGTATCTAGGTCAGTGAATAACTGATGTCAGTTATGTGGGTCATCATTGGGTTGGACCTGTTAGCAGGAACAGCTGGTTAGCATGGGAGCTAGCTAGCTGGTTGAGGATCATTTTATTTATCACTCATTTAAAACAGAAAGGCAATACATACACATGCTGGTGTTGGTGAGGATTACTCTACAGATTGTCTTGGTGAGGATTACTCATCGGATTGTGTTGGTGAGGATTACTCAGCAGATTGTGTTGGTGAGGATTACTTTATTTTTTTATTTTATTAGTTTATTTGTCAGGGACCATGCACAGTTCCAGCCCTGTACCAGAGTTAGCTATACAGCTAATTTACATCTGTGGTCCCTGGGCAAGGGAGATAAAAAGACAATATAGACAATACAGACAATATTATCAAAAACAGATAAAAACTCAACAACAACATGTGACAAGCATTACTCATACATAAACCAAAATACAAATATACATTCCATGTTATAAAAAGGTCAATGATCACATAGTTGATTTGCCTTCAGCCAAGTCTTTAAGGACATTTTAAAACTGCTGAGACTTGCACAATTTCTAATATGAAGTGGAATTAAGTTCCACTTTTCTACTACAGTAAATGAAAAAGCTGATTGACCAAATTTAGTCTTCCTAAATTGAGTGTAACAGTCACCTCTTACAGAAGCCCTAGTGACCCTTACATTATCTCTGCAAAATGACACACATTGCTTGAGTGGGGGTGGTGCAAGATCATGGGTCAATTTATACATCAGGCACAAAACAGAGAAAACTGTCAAAGGTTAATAGGTTGTATTTTTTTATGATGGTACAGTGGTGGTAGTTCCTTGGTTTTTTGTCAAGAACTTTCAGAGCTTGTTTGTAAAGGGTACACAAAGGTTTTAGCATAGTCCCACCGGCCTGGGACCAGCTTGTAGAACAGTAAGATAAATGTGAGAAGATCATTGAATGCAAAAACAGTTTAGCTGCGGCTATTGGTAACTGGTGTCTTATATGTCTAAAATTTGCTAAACTAGCTCTGACACAATTGGAGATCTTTTTAATGTGTTTTTTAAAACTTAAGTTAGAATCAATAATTATGCCCAGATACTGAAATGATCAACAATATGTATCACCTCTCCCATAATACAGATATTGGGCTGATGTTGTATAAAATTCCTCTTGATAGAGAAATACATGCCCACTGTTTTGCTTACATTAATAGTAAGACAACTAAGAGTTAACCAATCTGATACTTTGGTTAGAGCTGCAGTAAGTTTTGCTGCAGCTTGTTCTCTGGTTTTTACATGGGTATAGATAACTGTATCATCTGCGTACATTTGGATGTGGACTTCTGGGCAAATCAATGGTAGGTCATTAATATATAAACTAAATAAAATTGGTCCTAAAATAGATCCCTGAGGGACTCCAGTAGTGCAGTTAGCAAAGGAGGAGCATCTATCATTAATCCTGGTGCACTGCTTTCTAGAATCTAAATAAGACTCCATCCATGTCAGAGCACTGGGAGAGAAATTAATCTTTGACAGTTTGGATAACAAAACATTATGATTCACTGTATCAAATGCCTTCTTAAAATCTAGAAAAACAGCACCAACAACCCCTCCATTGTCAAGGCTGGATTTTATTTGCTCAATAAAATAACAATTAGCTGTTTCTGTGGCATGATGTTTCCTGAATCCAAACTGCATGGGGTGCAGTGGAAAATGGCCTTGATTTAAATAGGCTAGCAACTGGTCACAGACTATCCTTTCCGTTACTTTGGAAACGACAGGGAGGATACTAATAGGTCTATAGTTTGTTATATTAGTTGCATCTCCAGCCTTAAAAATAGGGGTTATTACAGCTGATTTCCAGGCATTGGGAAAAAAAACTTTGTTTAATGGATAAATTTACCAGATGAGCAATTGGAGTACAAAAGATACTTTTATACTTCTTCAGAAATGCACAATCACAAGAAAAAACATCTTTAGCCTTAGAGTTCTTAAACTTGCCTAAGATTTTAATTATGGAAGAATCTGGCACTTCAGAGATGCTAAACAGTGGAAGATTATCATTTGATGGTGTAATGACCTTCCCTCTTAGACCAAAGCCTTGTGCCAAATCTTGAACTGAATCTATAAAATAACTATTAAACATAGAAGAAATTTGATCTTTGTCTTTATTTAAGGCTCCATGTACTTGTAATTCAAACTCTTTATCTCTTTTTTTGGTGTTCTTTAAAGCTCTATTGATGTTTTCTCAAGTTTGCCTACTGTTCCCTTTAGAATCATTTATAATATCAATAAAAACTTTGCTTTTGCCTTTCTCAATTAATTTACAACTTTATTACGTAACTGTTGAAAGGTTCTCCTATGATGGGCTAACCCTGATTTAATTGCAGTTTTTAGTGCATGATCCCTCTGCTTCATTAGAATCCATACTTGTTCATTAAGCCAGGGCAGATTTTGCTTTTTTCTAGAGTGTGTAACACTTTTACTGAACTCATTTTCAACACTATTAACCTTGGTCATTAAGCTCCTAGAAGCAACCTCTAAGTCCTCTGTGGACAGGATCTCACTCCAAGTTAGTTGGTTCAACTGGTTTTCAAATTCATTGATAAACCTCTTTGGTATAATATTTAAAACTGTATTACTTTCTTGCTGGTATACAAACCTTTGTTTTGTTAGTTTCCGTGATACCATTGTCAGATTATGATCCGATAGCCCTGTCAAAAAATTGAATGTTTTAGTTATCCTTTCTGGTTTATTACTAAATATGAGATCAATCTGTGTCTGAGATGATAGGGTGATTCTGGTGGGACCTTGTATCAGTTGTATTAGGTCACATTGACTTGTTATATCTTTAAGTTTTTTCCTTTTTGACTTCTCAGTCCAATTAATGTTTAAGTCTCCAACCAAAATCAACTCTTTGTTCCTGTCAAATTCTTTCAAAATATTTCTCAGGTGTTCATAAAACATACTATTTGATGATGGGGGTCTATATATACAAATAACAGTGAATGACATGCTGGTTGGTAAAATCATTCTAACTGCCATACATTCAATATCCATACAGTTTAATTCTATTTCATTGCAGTTTATACAGTCTTTCACATACATCAGTAGTCCACCTCCTCTGCCAGTATTTTGATCTTTTCTAAAAATAGTATACCCTGGTACTAGGTATGCTGTGTCAGGTGATGAGACTGTCAGCCATGATTCCGACAGACAAAGGAAATCCAGATTTGAGTCCATAAGTAGTTTTTCGAGTTGATCAGTCTTTGAAGCAACGCTTCTAATGTTTAAATGTCCGCCGAGTAACCCTTTAGGTTTTGCGCGCGGGTCCCATAAAACTTTTGCGTGATTTGTTGTTTGAGACAGCAGCAAGGTGCGTTGTTTATGAATGGGTAATTTATCACGCACTTTTGGGATAGTTGGAAGCGCATTTGCCGTAACCGACAGAATAGAGCACGCTGGATTACTTCGTGGGGACATCTCAGTCAAGGAGTTGCGTAGTTTAAAATCGACAGTGGGCCTACCTTTTCCGGTAGATGCAGTGGCGAGTTGTGGGCCACCACTACAGCTGGAGTTTGGCCCAGGATTTTGGTGGACATCGCCTGCGAGTAGGAGAGTGATAACAAGATAGCCGACTGATCTCCTCAGCTGTTGAGATGTTTTTTCTCTCTCCGTGGATCGAAGCCGTTTTGTCGGAGGAGTCCCTTTACCATCTTTCAGTATCATAGAGTGGGTAACAAACTGGCTGTGTGGATCGAAGGTAATAACATACTGTTTACTTTGTCTTTGTTGCTGTGGGTTTGTTGTCCAACAGCAACGCAGGGATAAAATCAGAACGGTAAAAATATAAGTTATGACTATGTCTTTCTAAATCAAGGTAGTGATCATTTCCCCTTGTTTGGCGTTGATTTTATAACAAAAACCAGGTTTATCGGCTGTCAGCTTGGGGATGGCGCAGGTAGCACCTGCCTTGCCACAGATGCGCACCGCCATCTTTTCTGCTCAAAAGTCAGAACTGAGGCCAACTCTGCAGATTGTGTTGGTAAGGATTACTCAGCAGATTGGGTTGGTGAGGATTACTCAGCAGATTGTGAATGTGAGAACACAAACGAAAACGTATGCGTTTAGCTTGCCGTCCGTCTAAAGCATAGCTCGTCCGCTGTCCGTCATGGCGTTCATAATTCGCGTGAGTGGAGCGTGACGTCACCTGCAAAGGGCCTATACTATGACGTTTTTTTCAAAATTTTCAACATACTATGACTTTTTTTCGACATGCTATACTATGACTTTTTTTCGACATTTTTTAACATACTATACTACGACTTTTTTTATCACTTTTGGCGACATACTATACTAATACTTTGATTACTTTTTTCAACATACTATACTGTGATTTTTTATCACTTTTTTCCGACATGCTATGCTACGACTTGAATGCTTCTACCACATCATTTTAACTACAGACATCATTCAAACTTTAAGCTGTTCACAAACATATAACTACTACAGTTGTATTCAGCTTCATGATATCTTGTCTGTCTGTCTTTCTATCTACCTGCCTTCAAACCTTAAAATGGTCTGCATCTTTTATTCATTACGAATCTTTCTACGACTTGTAAATTCTATTTGTAATTTTTGAAAATACTGAATATATATTCATTCAAAGCCGGCAAATAAGTTTAGCGTCGGCTTTTACAAAAAAATTCATACAATGTTAGCATTATTCATCTTTTTAAAGACATTCATATAAATTAGAACAGTTTACACTTTTGCACATTTTCCTAAAACTTCACCTTCTTCTCACACATTGAAGCCTGCAATTCAATGTAGTCACAGCTTTTCAGAAAACGTATAATACATTTTTGGTGTTAAACATTTTTTGAAATCTTTACTAATTTAAATCATTCCAACTTTTCTCACTGCATTACCTTCTTCTTACGCTTTAAAGCCAGCAATCTAGTTAAATAAAGTTAAATATTGTAAAACACCTTTGTCTTAAAAGGAACACGCCGACTTATTGGGAGTTTGTCTTATTCCCCGTAACCCCCAGAGTTAGATAAGTCCATGCATACTCTTCTCATCTCCGTGCGTTTTGTAACTCTGTCTGACGCACGCACCGCTAGCTTAGCACAGATCCTGGAGGTAACCTGCTCCATCTAGCCTACTGCTCCCAATAAGTGACAAAATGAATAAAACAGCAAGTGGTACCAGAACCATCACCCGAGCAGCGTTAAAAGGCAATTGTAGCATCCCTTTCCGTAGAACATCATTTGCCCAAACTGCATTTTCTGTAAAAGGGGCAAAACTATGGAACTTTCTGCCAGACCACTTGAAATGTATCCAAACATTAGCCACTAAAAAAAAATTTAAAATACCAAATTGTGGCTAATTCGGGAACAATATAGCTCTCATATTTAGTTTTTACACTGTGCTCTCATTTTATACTTTCCTTCCATTTTCATTTAATTTCTTTTTATTACATCTTCATTGTATTTTTAATAATAATGTAAATTTGTATTTTTATTTGTAAACAAAAGCGCTACTAGGGACAAGTGTCGAGAATTAGCTTCGGCTAAAAACACTATGATACATACATCAGATGACTGTTGAAGTTTATCTATGTTTTTTTGTATCTGTCCCTATCTAAATAAACCTTTAAAAAATAAAAATAAAAAAAGAATAATGCCAATATTTTCCTATTTACATGTTGTGATTTGTAAAGTCACAGCGTGTACAAATAACAAGGTCACATGAGACAGCCATCTTCTAACCGTATACATACTGGGAACTATATTCTCAGAAGGCCAAGCACTGCTACTTCTGCTACTTGGGCGGAGTGATTTGCTCGCAGCACCTGAGAAGCAATTTCCAACAAAAGCCGACCAGCCAAAACAGCAAAATGCCTTCAAATACAATTCATATGGATACAAGCGTTGCATTTTGGAAACGATACCGAGGATTATTTAAGATTATTTAGCCTACAATAAAACCTCCATGACTAAAATGTCAAAATTTATCAATACCCACCTACCTGTTCTACAGGCATAAACATGTAGAAACCAATATTTCAGTTTGCACTGTCCACCGCGCTGTGCAAATACAGCTCTACTCAGCAAATAGCGACTTTTTTACAAACAAGCTAAAATGAAAGATATCAGTTTGTAGTCTAACTGTTTATCTGAAACTGTTTATTTGAAACAAATCTTTTTGGACAAACTCTTTTAAATGTAGCAGCTGTCTAAACGAGCCATCCTCTCCACAGGAGCGGTAAACCTATGGATGTGTTATAAGACCAAAACAGATACATGTGGCTACTTAATGTGCACATGAATGATGCCATCATCATATCCGTGTTGTTCATGCATGATGTTGCCGGTTATATTCTTTTGCAACAGCATTGTCTTATTTCAAATGAGGAATACAGGATGAATGCTAGCCTGATTATCGGTCCATTCATCATTAAAGCGGTTTTCCACAACTTTTCGCTTTAGGCTCTTTGACAGTGACATATTTACCTGACAACAGGCCTTTCTTTCTGCAAGCATTTTCCACCAATCAGGACACTGCATACTACAACAATGTTTCAGTAATCACAGACTTTAACCATCACTCCACAGTGAACTGCCTTGTAATCTGAGATCATTTTCTAATTAAGTAGTCTATCTAGATATCATTATGGATTTTCCATGTTTTTTAGGTGTTTACTTACACTAATACATGTAAATAATATAGCATTAATTCAGTAAGAAAGTGAAATATCAAACAATTATGTGCATATTAGGTATAAATACATTTTTATTTTCTTTATTTGAAAGTCCGGCCCCCGGAGTGTCTGCTTAAAAATATTCTGGCCCTTAGAAAATTTGGTTGATGACCCCTGGTTTAGCTTTACTGCTAATGGCACAACTTACAGTGGTAGTGGCTACCTGGTTGGGTTATAACCATTTTCAGAAGCTTCATGGTAGGTGCAACGTATATTTTCCTGCTTCTTTGTTCTTTGCCAATCACACCTATGATATTTCTTTTAGGACCAGTACAAATGTATAAAGGGGCCAGCAAAACTCTGATCTACTGGCCCCGGGTACCAGTGGGGATTTATGTTGAGTCCTGGCTTGGCTCTGAAACATGTTCACAACGAGGCAGTGTGAATGCGCTGGTGTTTTTTAAGGCTACTACTCACAGAAAATGTTTTCCCACATTGTTCACACCAGTACGGCTTCTCTCCAGTGTGAACACGTCGGTGACTTTCAAGGCTACTACTCTGAGAAAACGTTTGATAACATTGATCACAGCTGTACGGCTTCTCTCCAGTGTGAATGCGTTGATGTTTTTTTTAGGTTACCCTGTAGTGTGAAAGCTGCCCCACATTGATCACAGTGATACAACTTCTCTCCAGTGTGAACATGTCGGTGACTTTCAAGGCTACTACTCTGAGAAAACGTTTGACCACATTGATCACAGCTGTACAGCTTTTCTCCAGTGTGAATGTGTTGATGCATTTTTAGGGTAATTTGTTGTGTGAACGCTGCCCCACATTGATCACAGCTGTGCGGCTTCTCTCCAGTGTGAATGTGTTGATGTCTTTTTAGGTGTCCCTGTAGTGTGAAAGCTGTCCCACATTGATCACAGCTGTACGGCTTCTCTCCAGTGTGAATGCGTTGATTTAATTTTAGGGTACTCTGTAGTGTGAAAGCTGTCCCACATTGATCACAGCTGTGTAGATTCTCTCCAGTGTGAACTCTCTGATGAATCTTTAAATATCCAGATGTTGTGAAGGATTTGTCACAGTGCTGACAGTGTTGATGTTTGGGTCCCTCTCCTCCTCGCTGTTTCTATAGAAACAGACGGAGAGAGTGTTAGTGAACAACGTTCTTCAAACCCTGGATTTGGCCTCACTCACAATTTTAACTCTTCTTACAATAATTTATGACAAAATGAAGGAAAATATGTGACGGTTGCAGAAGGGAAGCAGGAAGCACTTGTACTCTGCATAACTTTTATAAGTTCCGAAATATTCAATATGTACATTTTTCAGGGAAGGTGTAATGAAAGAACTGTAACGCTGTAATAAAACAGTGAGAGAAAGCGTGGCAGATGATCATGGACCACCTGATTGCGTAAGCAGCCTAAAAATATACATTTACTGACCACTGCCCCAAAACCGTCATAATCATACCATTCAAGGAGTTAGGCTACTAATCATTTATATTGAATTAACAGTTGTAGCCTACTCTTTGCCTTAAAGTGCTCATATTATGCTTTTGGGCTTTTGCCCTTTCATTTCAATTTCAATTTTCAATTAAATTTCAATTCAATTTTATTTATAGTATCAAATCATAACAAAAGTTATCTCGAGACACTTTACAGATAGAGTAGGTCTAGACCACACTCTGTAATTTCCAAAACCCCAACAATTACAGTAATTCCATCAAGAGCAAGCATTAGCAGTGGCTATCGCGACAGTGGCAAGGAAAAACTCCCTTTTAGGAAGAAACCTCGGCAGACCCAGACTCTTGGTAGGCGGTGTCTGACGGGCCGGTTGGGGTGTGATGAACAGTGGCGTAATAGTCACATTAAAGGTCACAGTGACGTCGAAGGTTATCGTGGAAGTTCATGTCATAGCAGGGCACATCGTGTTCATACTGAGTAGTGCTGTCCCCTATACCGGATCCAGACTACTCTGTGCATAGGAACATCACAGCAGGGCGTTGCGGGATGTAGCGTGGCGCTGCAGAGCATGGGTGGATGCGGCGGATGCAGCAGGATGCAGCAGGATGCGGCCGGGATTTGTAGAGAATCACAGAGCATAGCTCTGCGAAGAAGAAACATAAGGACTCCGGGGAGTAAACTCCCCAGAGCTAGATTAGTAACAAGCAATTCTGGGACAGGATGCATACAGAAGTAACAAGTAGAGAAGAGAGAGCAGCTCAGTGTGTCATAGGAAGGAAACAGCATCCCCTGCAGTCTAGAATTGTAATAGCATAACTAACTTGCGGAGAAGCAGGTGGGCCGGGTTAGGTGGACGCTGCAACTCCTCACCCCTAACTATAAGCTTTGTCAAAGAGGAGGGTTTTCAGTTTACTCTTGAATGTGGCGCGGCGGTGGTTCGCCCCTCGAACCCAGACTGGAAGCTGGTTCCACAGAAGCGGAGCCTGATAGCTGAAGGCCCTGGCCCCCCAGTCTACTTCCAGAGACTCTAGGAACCACGAGTAGCCCCGCATTCCGGAGCGCAGTGCCCTAGTGGGACAATAAGGTACTAAGAGCTCTTCTAGGTATGATGGTGCTTGACCATTTAGAGCTTTGTAAGTCAGGAGGAGGATTTTAATATGATCCTAGACTTCACAGGAAGCCAATGCAGAGAAGCTAATACAGGAGAAATATGATCTCTTCTCTTAGTTCTCGTCAGAACACGTGCTGCAGCATTCTGGATCAGCTGGAGAGCCTAAAGGGACTTATTTGGGCAACCTGATAATAAGGAATTGCAGTAATCTAGTCTAGAAGTAACGAATGCATGGACTAGTTTTTCAGCATCATTCTGAGACAGGATATTCCTGATTTTGGCAATGTTACGAAGATGGAAAAAGGCTATTCTTGAGGTTTGTTTTAAATGGGCGCGTTGAAGGATATATCCTGATCAAAAATAACTCCCAAATTTCTGACAGCAGTGCTGGAGGCCAGGGCAATACCATCCAGAGTAGCTATATCTTTCGAAAACGGTTCGGCAGTGCGTTGGTCCTATCACAATAACTTCCGTTTTGTCTGAGTTTAACATCAGGAAGTTGTGGGTCATCCAGGATTTTATATCCTCAACACACGTTTGAAGTCTTGCTAACTGACCACTTTCATCTGGCTTAATTGACAGATATAATTGGGTATCGCTCGTGAGCAGTGATAATTAATTGAGTGTTTCCTAATAATATGTCCTAGAGGAAGCATATATAAGGAAAATAGAATTGGTCCAAGCACTGAGCCTTGAGGAACGCCATGGCTGACTTTGGCGTGCTTGGAGGGTTTATCGTTAATGTTAACAAATTGGGATTGCTCAGAGAAATAAGACTTAAACCATCTTAGTGCAGTTCCTTTAATTCCGACTAAGTGTTCTAATCTCTGTAACAGGATTGTATGATCAATAGTGTCAAATGCAGCACTAAGATCTAGTAAAACAAGAATGGAGACAAGTCCTTTGTCTGCAGCTGTTAGAAGGTCGTTAGTAATTTTCACCAGTGCCGTCTCTGTGCTATGATTCTTTCTAAATCCTGATTGAAAATCATCAAATAAACTGTTGCTATGTAGAAAATCACATAACTGATTAGCAACCACCTTCTCAAGGATCTTGGATAGAAAGGGAAGGTTAGATATAGGTCTATAGTTTGCTAAGACCTCAGGATCCAGGGTCGGTTTTTTCAGAAGAGGTTTTATCACAGCTATTTTAAATGACTGCGGTACATAACCTGTTAATAAGGACATATTGATCATATCTAGTAGTGAAGTGTTTACCACGGGTAACGCTTCTTTGAGTAGCCTTGTTGGGATGGGGTCCAAGAGACAGGTAGATGGCTTAGCTGAGGATATCTTTAACATTAATTGTTGAAGGTCTATAGGATAAAAGCAGTCTAAGTATATGTCCGGATTAGTCGTTCGTTCTAGCGGTCCTGTATTTAAAGATGAACTGTTAGAAGTTGAGGGCAAAAGGTGATTAATTTTATCTCTAATTGTTATAATTTTATCATTGAAGAAGCTCATGAAGTCATCACTACTCAGAGCTAGAGGAATAGATGGCTCAGTAGAGCTATGACTGTCTGTCAGCCTGGCTACAGTGCTGAAAAGAAACCTTGGGTTGTTCTTATTTTCTTCTATTAGTGAAGAGTAATAGTCTGATCTGGCTTTTCTTAAGGCCTTCCTATAGGTTTTGAGACTTTCTTGCCAATCCAGACGGGATTCTTCCACTTTGGTGGAGCGCCACTTACCCTCGAGGTTTCGCGAGACTTGTTTCAATCTGCGAGTTTGTTCGTTATACCAAGGAGCTGTTTTCCTTCGCTTCATCGTCTTCTTTTTGAGAGGAGCGACAGAGTCCAAGGTCGTCCGTAGGCAAGTCGCAGCACCGTCCACAAATGCATCAACCCGAGAGGGACTGAGGTTAACATAGAGGTCCTCTGTTATTCTAAGGCACGACATAGAGTCAAATGCTGTTGTAATATCTTCCTTAAATTTAGCTATAGCACTGTCAGATAGGCATCTAGTGTAGAAGCCATTATCTAGTTTAGTATGGTCAGGTAGCAAGAATTCAAAAGTAATTAAAAAATGATCTGATAATACCAAATTCTGCGGAAATATTATTAAATCCTCAATTTCAATACCATATGCCAGCACAAGGTCGAGGGTGTGGTTAAAACAGTGCGTCGCCTTGTGCACAGTCTGACTGAAACCGATTGAATCCAGTAATGAGTTGAAAGCAGTGGTAAGGCTATTGCTGTCAACGTCTGCATGGATATTAAAATCACCTACAATAAGTACTTTGTCTGATTTAAGGACTACACATGATAAAAACTCTGAGAATTCAGATAAAAATTCAGAATACGGACCTGGAGCTCGGTAGACAACAACAAATATAATTGGCTGTTCTGATTTCCGTGTTGGATGTTGAAGATTAAGAACAAGGCTTTCAAAAGAGTTATAATTCAGTTTGGGTTTAGGATTAATTAACAGGCTTGAATCAAATATGGCTGCAACTCCCCCTCCTCGGCCTGAGCCTCTAGGAATTTGAGTATTAATATGACTGGGAGGAGTCGCTTCATTTAGACTAACATATTCTTCATGGCCCAGCCATGTTTCAGTAAGACAGAATAGATCAATTTGATTATCAGATATCAATTCATTTACTAGTACTGCTTTAGAAGACAGAGATCTGATATTTAGTAATCCACATCTAATTTTCGTCTCCTTTTCTATCATTGCAGTGGTAGTTTTAATTCCAATTAGGTTGTTAAGTATTGCCCCTCTATTCACCACTTTGTGTGGTCTGTTGTTGATTATAATTGAATATTGGAATAGTACTAGTACTAATTTATAACATGTTACTGGAATAACACTAGTACTACATGTTATCCTGCAGAAAACATTTTCAGATTCATCCACTTGTATAGTGCTATTAGGATCAATGCCTGGGGGACATGAATCTGTGATATTTTCAACATAATGTCAATACTTGCCTTTCAGTGTGGTCGTTATGTTGTCAGATAGCATCCTGGCTCCGTGTCGGTTTGGGTGGAGACCATCAAGCTTCAGCAGGTTGGGCATCTCCCAGAACAGGTTGAAGTTGTCGACATAGGGAATGCTCAGGGAAGTGCAGAGTGGTTCCAGCCATTTATTGTGTTATATAATGTTCTTTGTGCATGTTATAGGTTTACAAAGTGAAAAAGCCCAAAGGGACTTAGATTGTAGTCCAGCCTTCAGAGACAAACGTGCGTCACTTTGGAACACACGTTGTAATGCTCACCTAGCTGCTAGTGTGGCACGCCCTCATACTCTGCAACTGACTGGCTAGTAGTCCATACCTAGCTACTGGGGAATCTACACATCTCAATTCTCCGAATTCAACCCAAACGCTCTTTGGTGATGTGGTTGATTACCTTTTTCTTGATCATCTGTCTATCATCGTATAAAGCCCGCCCTGACACTTTGATTGGTCCGAACAGCTCTGGTTCGAGCATAGTTGCTCCACAACGGATCAACTCCAGACCGAACTTCCCGACCTCAAATGTTGTGGGCGGGGCTAAGTTCGGCTGGCATCCAGGCTACTATTCTCGTACAACCTCTACAACAATTATGAACCTGAAAATTAGCATAATATGAGCACTTTTAAAAGGTGAGCAGAAGACAATTTTACTCAGGAAATATACCATGAAGATCAATCACAACCACGTATCTACAATGCTAGAATATGATGCGTAGCCTACATACACTACTGGTCAAAAGTTTTAGAACACACAGATTTTTCTAGTTCTTTATTGAAATTTTATCAATTCAAGTCCAATGAATAACTTGAAATGGTACAAAGGTAAGTGGTGATTTTCAGGAAACAAGAAATGGGTTAACAATGGAAAGCTGTTCTGCAGCAATGGAGGTTGATCAAGCTTTGAAAGTTGGTGCTACCAATTCCCAGAGGCGTTCCAACTTGTCTGAATTACTTACAACCCCCTCTGTTTGTATAAAAGTATTGTTGGAACACACTGTGGTACCGTACCCTCGTGAGGATTATTTGAACAGTATTGTACTGCAGAAAGTAGTGTGTTACTATAAAAATGGCAGGAAAAAGGCAATTAACAATAGAAGAGAGACAGACCATCATAACACTTAAGAATGTTGGTCTTTCCTACAGAGAAATTGCGAAGAAAGTCAAGGTGTCAGTGAGTACAGTATTCTTCACCATCAAAAGCCACTTAGAAACTGGGGGAAAGTTTCTGAGAGTCAACAGCTTGCGTGATAGGCGGCTCACAGGACAACAGCTTCAAGCAGAGCTTAATAGTGGTTGTAATAAGCAAGTCTCAGTTTCAACTGTAAAGAGAAGACTTGGAGCTGCAGGTTTGATAGGTTGCAGAAAGAAAGCCATTGCTAAGACATCAGAATAAGAAAAAGAGGCTTGCCTGGGCCAAGAAACATCGTCAATGGACTACTGAAGACTGGAAGAAGGTGTTATGGACTGACGAATCAAAATTTTAAATCTTCGGTTTATCACGCAGGATTTTTGCACGCCGTCGAGTAGGCGAAAGGATGGTTCCTCAGTGTGTGACATCATCAAACATGGAGGAGGAAGCATGATGGTCTGGGGCTGTTTTGCTGGATCCACAGTCGGTGATTTGTACAGAGTGAAAGGCAACCTGAACCAAAATGGCTACCACAGCATTTTGCAGTGCCATGCAGTACCCTCTGGTATGCGCCTAGTTGGTCAGGGGTTCATCCTACAGCAAGATAATGACCCAAAACATAAGTCCAAGCTATGCCACAACTACCTTACCAAAAAAGAACAAGACGGTAAGCTTAAAAACATGGAGTGGCCAGCCTGGTTTGGGATGAACTGGACAGAAAAGTGAAAGAAAAGCAACCTATGGGAACTTCTGCAACAGAGTTGGGAAGAACTTTCTGAAGAATATTTGATTTCCATTGTAGAAAGAATGCCACAAGTGTGTTCAGCTGTTATATGTGGCAGCACGGTGGCTCAGTGGTTAGCACTTCTGCCTCACAGCAAGAAGGTTCTGGGTTCAAACCCAGGTCGTCCCAAGCCTTTCTGTGTGGAGTTTGCGTGTTCTCCCCGTGCTTGCGTGGGTTTCCTCCGGGTGCTCCGGTTTCTTCCCACCATAAAAACATGCATGCAACTAGGACTGCAGTTGAAAATTAGCCGTCTGGCTAACACTGGCGCATTTACAGAAATGTTGATTAATGTGCATTGTCCTAATATAAATAAATAAATCTTCTTCATATCTGGGGGCTACTTTGATGAGTAAAACATTTTGGTTTATAAATTGATTCCATGATTTCTTTTTTAACTTAAATTGTTAATTTGTTTTATTCTTTCATTTCAGAGTACAATAAGACATTGAACTACATGAATTTCAATAAAATGTACTCGGTGATAAGGTCGGGGCAGTCCAGGTTGTGTTGCGGCTCCCATGTGTTATACTCACTGGAAAGGTGAGTGCAGACAGAAGAAAATCTCCTCAGGCTTTGTTTTTAGGCAATAAATTCTCACTCTAATTGTTAATTCGTATTATTCCTTTTTTCTATTGCCATTTTGTAATGTTATTTGGAAGTCTGCAACTTAATGTAAAAATACCAAACCTTCAACGTTGAGGGCATGATACAATGCCGAAATGTATGCTACTATATAAAATTTGTATCTCAGGACCAAGAACACCAAGTATTAATATTATAGACTCATAGTTACTCTGAGAACCCCTTCCATTTCAGCAGAAACTCTACTATTCCCTTCACCACTCTGCAGTCCAAAACCTTCTCCACCACATACTCCTCCTCTTCCTTCTTCACTGCTGCTTCTGCTGCCGGAGGTGCTGCAGGCTGCTCCTCCTCCTCCTCCTTCACTGCTGCTGCTGTGGCGGCGGCTGCTGCTGGTGGTGGTGCCGCTGCTACTTTTGGTGCAGGCTGCTCCTCTTCCTTCTTGCCCTTCTTTCCTGCTACGGTCTCCAGCTTGATGTCTGCTGAGGGCTCCTTTGGTAGACCCAAGGGGGAAACATGCAGAGATAATGATACAAGGGTTAGAAGAACTAATGGGAGGTGGGAGTGAATTATAGTTGACCATGTTTTACTATATTAAAATGTTCTGTTTGAGTGGAGAAAATGCAAGGGCTGATGAGGTGACCAATCCATAGGACTTCAGAGTTTCAAGTATCTCCTGCATTAAAACTGAAATAACTACTAAAATGTAGCCTAAGCCACAAAAGTCATTAACTGGAGCTACAAGCTACGTGCCCAGTAGCCTCAATCAACGACAGCTGTTGAAGATGAGGGCTTCCGTTGCCTACTGAAATACTTAGAGCCAAGGTACTCTCTTCCATCACACAAGTATTTTTCAGAGACTGCACTGCCAGAACTGTACAAAGAAGTGTGCGAACACATCTCAAAAGAGATTACCGGTATATGGTGATATTTTTGCAAATGTTTAAAAAAAAAAAAGAATGATCTATGTCCACTGGAATGCTATGGTTTTTCATTTAAAACAGTTTATTTAAAACAATTATACTTATCAAACAGATGGAATTAGAAATAAAGGCCTGCTTCAAATACAAGCCTGTCAGCTTCTGCAGTTCAGGTAAATAAAGGCCCCGGCTTTTATTTGAAGAATTCCGACAAGAGCAGAGGTGCAGCTGGAGGTGGGAGGAAACAAGTTAGCCTGGAGTTAGAAACAAAGCTAGCTAGCTACCATCTGTAACGTTAATCAGATACTGGTGTGCTGCAAACCAGCAACTACTGTATGCTCTTATTGTGGTCTACCAGCGATACTGTAGTAGCTGTATTTGAAATAAATACCCGGTCCATTTACAGGGTTCAAACTGACACAATGCTGGTGTTTGATTCATTCTGACCCAAATTGCTTTGTCGCCCTACTGGCTGTTGTTGAATATGGTCATAGATATACGGTAGGTCAGTATATAGATCTATCTTGTCAGCTCATCCTTCTGTTTCTTCCAGGTTTTTATTTGAGGAATTACGGTAAAGATATAAAGGCAATGAGCTTCACTACAAATATACTGTATGGAGCCAGGGCTCCAGACTAACTTGCCTTGGTTGCACTGGTGCGCCTAACTTTTATATTTTTTTAAAAATGTTTAAAGTGCTTCATTGACAAACTAAAACATTTTAAGCAAAACAAGCTCTTTTATTAAAAACAGATTGTGATCAAAATAAAATGCAAAGACAGGGTTTCCTTCCCAGTTTGAAAATATACAGCTGCAACACATAATAAGTAGCCTAGACTATTTAAAAAAATAAATAATAATAATATCTCTGAGAAAGCTCAAAAGAGCTTTGGCGTGTCAGCGGCGTTACAAACGTCTTGTGTATGAAATGTCTGTATCGTCACTGCGCTGCATTTTTATGAACTATGATAATGTGGCCATGGGTCACATCTCTCGCCCAGGTCCAGCAGGCCTCGTCTCACACGCTATTAAACGAAATAAAGTTACCGTAGTTCATTCAATAACTTCTGTGTTTCCCTCTCATGCTTAACAATATACAGCTGTGTTAATAACAATTAAAACTGTAGACAGATGTCAGCAGTGTGGACCGGCGCTGTGTCTCTCCATGTTGCAGCCATGTGTGAGTTTATGGGGGGGGTGGCTGCGCGGAGGAGCGATCCAAACACAGGCACGGATTTACAGAAGGAATGGGTCATGTAATGCAACATTAAACCATATCGATATAAACGACAATGTTTCGTTCGTGGAGAGGCAGCGGATGCGAGGACATTAGGTGCACCGGTGCGACCTAGGAAAAATCTTAGTCGCACCCTTACAAATTTTGGTCGCATATGCAACCAAATTGGTCGCACTCTAGAGCCCTGCTTCAACACTGTGGAAGATGAACCCCCCCACCCTGCTGGACCCAAGATATAAAGACAGGTAAGATTGTAAACTAACTCATTACATGATGTCTATAAATGCTGTACATTTTTAAAACAGGTAGAACATAAATTATATAGGCCTACATTATTTATATAGTTTATACAAATTAATATATATAATATATATTTATCTCAATTCCTCGAATAATTCGATTAAAACAAATCCTCGATGCAAAATGACTTGCCTCAAAGCTTCGTTAAATCAATGTTACCAACGTTGTATCGCTGACGGACGGTGTTTCCGCACGGAGCATTATTACTGTCGCACACCAGACGCTGCTCAGTCTGCTGCTGGCGACACATGCCAGAGCGTAAATAGCGAGGGGCTAAGAGAAGAGACAGGCTGGAGAAAACGACAGAAAGTGTCCAAAGTTTGGAATCAGTTCAAACGTAATTAAAACTAAAACTCTGTACAGTGTGTCTACTGCAAAATCAAACTAGCTTAGCACGATAATAGCACGACATCAGTGCTTCAGCATCTCAACAGAAAACATGGAGTCTAACTTAATCATCCATTCCACGAAGCGGACATACAAAACTAAATTACAGAGTCGTATGGACGATGGAACTACACCAAACACAACAACTACCAAAAACAGAGACAAGAAAATATGTAGTGGTGACCACGATCTGATCTAAAGAGCTGACGCGTTGACTATCCCTTCGGAAAAACAGCTGATTGTTGCGCAGCTCTCTCTCTCTCTCTCTCTCTCTCTGGAGAAACAGCTGATCAACGATCTAATAGCATAAGTGTAACAGAGCTGTGTGACATTATAATCAAATATATAAATGAAAATAGGTTGAGTATAACTAATATTTACATATGGGCCTACTGTATACACACCAGTCTCAGGTTGAAACTTGTAGTTCTGAAAGTTAAGTTGCACAACTTAATGTAATGTTTATGTATGTTTAATTTATGCCTTAGTTTGAGGTAGATATGATTTGAAAAAAAATAATATTTAAAAACGATATAATAAGGCACTTAAATGCACTTAATATGTTTAGTTTTTTGAGAGATGATATTGTAAGCAATGTAGGCAATACAAATGTTGCTTTCTCTGAAGATTTAACCAAACTATTGTTTATTATTGCTCTTCAATAATATATTACTTGATTAATTGATGGAATAATCGGTAGAATACTCGATTACTAAAATAATCGATAGCTGCAGCCCTATTAGCCATATATATTATATACTTATTTTCTGTTTCAGATACTTTACAAGAGAGTAGACCTGCTTGTCTTCATGAGAAAGACTTTACCATTGCTGATTAAGTGAGCATTCTCAGGTCATGAGTGGTGACACTGCACCACATGTTTACAATGTTTGGTTATTATTTGGATGTGTGACCAACTTTTTATTAGTTTATTCTCAGGTTCAGCTGCTATGTTTTATGTTGAATTCCTGTTTGCAGGACTTTGCACTTAATATGTTTAACATCTTTACAATGTTTGGTTACTGTGTGATTACTATTGTATGTTTGACCAATACACTGTTTTGTTTCTACTGCTACAATTTATTTATTTTATTTTAAGAAGTTTGATTACATTCTGTTTTAGATTTGAATCCACATTTATTTTTTAAAATAAGAATTCAATACATTACATCTCTGTTATTTAGTCTTAGTTAGGAAAGTAATGTTTAGTTAGGAAAGTCTGGAGGAAGGAAGGTATAAGGTGGAAGGTATACACAGTTTATTATTAATTCAACAACGGTATCTGATCAGTATCGGGTATCGACAGATACACAAAGCCCAGACATCCGTATCGGGACTGAAAAAGTCAGATTGTGCGTCCCTGGGATAGCTGCACAGAATAAATCTCCATGGTAACTTATCTGCTTCTGCTTTCATGAAACATATAATATAATATATATAATATAATACATCCAGGATACCTGGGAAATCCTGGTCTAATCCACTATCTAGGTTTGGTGAAATAGCCCTCTGTTACTTTAGAGTGGTTGTTGTGTCCTGAACACTGACCTGAACATGGCTGCTATCAGAGTCCCAGTCTGCTGCTGGTCTTCTGGGGACCTCGGTGCTCCGCTGCTCCTGGTTCTGGTTGTCCTCCTCCATTCCTCTCTGGTCCTGAGATCCAGCAGATCTCCACTGGGGCTGCTGGACTCACTCTGGATTCTGTTCAGGACAAATCAAAGCCCCCAGAGATATTCAGGAGCTTTCCTCACATCCACAGAGTCTGATAATGTGCTCGGTGTTAGCGTGGAAACAGCTGCAGCTCTTATCTGAGGAATGCTCTGGTTTCCATGGAAACCTTTTCAAATGTACACTCCCTCCAGCCACCAAGGACAGACTGAAGTCAGCGGACTGTTCACTCCCTGAATGCATGTTTATCTAACTAGAACTCAAGGCCCCTCTGTGTGTGTGTGTGTGTGTGTGTGTGTGTGTGTGTGTGTGTGTGTGTGTGTGTGTGTGTGTGTGTGTGTGTGTGTGTGTGTGTGTTCTAAATATCTCCAGAGCCGTCCATCCTACTTCACCCTCGGCCTCCTGGGTACAACATGAACTCAGAGTAGTTTGGAGAAAACAGCGTAGGATATTAATAAACTGTGAATAAATCCAAACAACTGCACAACAAACGCTGCTATAGTTCTGGCTCTTCTGTGTCTACCCTTCAAAATAAAAGCCCAGCTTAAATTCACTCAGAGCATTTCACTGACAGGAAACTCAATAAAAAGTGATTTTAGCTGACACTAGATATCAAACAGAACACTATTAAAAGCTCGGTTCTCGTAAACCAACAACATTTAATTTGCCCTTTGTAGAAATCTATTGGGTTTAGAATAAGAATGTCCTGTAGCCTGGGATGGCCTCGCTGTCTCCTCCTGTCTGCCATGTGGAAGACAAGACGGGTTCAAATTTAGTGGAGCAAAAAGTGCTCATCATTTGTTTGATAAACATTTGGACCAGAATGCACCTAATGAAATCTCTTAAAGGAACAGACAATCTTTAGGCCATGAGAGAAGAAGAGAATGAGAGCAATCCCAAGGCTAGCAGCGCAACTTCTCTATCTTCTCGGAGACAGAGAGTCTGAGTGATATCACACCGACTGGCGGCCCAGACACCATGGTGGGAGGAGGAACCTGAAGATGAATAAAAGAAAAGGGAAAAGGAAGGTCCGGGGTCAGACCTGGAGAGACTTTGTTGGTCGTTAGAGAGAGAAAGTCTCGAAGGAGCGGCTGATCCATATGCATATGAAATATCTGTTTGCAATATCATTTTACTAAAGATTGTTATAGTTTAACTGAACTAATCCTGAGTATTCATTTCCTGGTCTGCCTTTCAACGAACACAATAATTAAAGAGGAAACTTTGAGAAGTGACCGGTGGAGTCAAAAAGACTTTTGAGCCAGAGTAGAATCGGTCGCATCTTTTCCTACACCTTCTGGCAATGTAAGATATAGTCTCTTTAATTATTTGATCATATCATGATTTGATGTATGGTATTTTTATGTTTGAACTTTGCAACAATAAAAGTCTTAAAAAAAAAAGACAGCTGTCTTCCTGTCTCCCTCAGACTCGGTTGTTTAAGTGTGCTAACTTAAAGTAATAACATTAGCTCTGCTATAAATCCATACTTTACCGTTACTTTCTAACCATTAAGCTACTGAGCCTGTTTGGAAATGACCACCTCTGCTGAAGTGATGAAACTAGTAGTAAGTAGTAAACGCTGACTGTGGCGATATCAACACGCCGATTCCAACGCAAAGCTCGGCATTTATCAATTTGAACGTGAGCGTAGGCTGCGATAAAATCTCACGTCTGATCTGAACTCGTGTACGCAAGTTTTGGAGTCAGTGTGGACTGGCGGTGCAGCATATAATCAGTTTAACAGGAGAAGAAGAAGTCATCAGTTGATCACTTATCAGCAATGGCAGATCTGGCTCTTTCAGAAGACCTCTGTGCGCTGGTCTGCAACATTGTTTTAGGCTGGTTACACACTGGATGCGTTGCGCGAGCGTGTCAGCCGTGTGGCGTGTCCGTTTATATTTCGGCTCCCATGGTAACAGGTTAGAGCTTACACACTGCCTGCGTGAGACGCAGGCAGTGTAAGCTGAGACACGTGCCTGCTAGAAATAGAACCGACGCCTATATTTCAAGCGAGACGCGAGCGTGTTGGAAGCGTTTCCAGGCAAAATAGAAAAGGAAGAGATGTATGTCATTTAGGCATGACTGCATATTAATAAATGACATGTTGATGTTTGAAAGCCTATAGGTTTTGATATAAATGCAGATATATAAATGTAATTTTAAAAAAAAGATTTTCTAATATCAATACAGAACGAAATAGGCCTATTCTGTAGACTATTTTTCCGTCAAAACTGCCGACGTTGTCTTTGCTGTAATCAAATCAGTATATTTTTAAGTTTAAGATGGTATTTCATTTGATCAATGGGAAACATACGTGTGTCCAGACGAGGCTAGCAGCAGCAGACACCTTTCTGGTGTGTAAAGACAGAAAAATCGACGCAGCTGACAGAAACGCCACGCTCACGCCACACAGCCAGTGTGTAACCGGCCTTAGCCTGGGGGGTTCTGCACAACATCAACACGGTGCCATAAATGTAGTGATGGAGCCAGATGAGCCGATGCCCAGAGACCAGGGTCCAGAACAGCCCACACTGGGGGCTACACCAAGGAGACAGGAAAGTATTCCTCGCTTTTAAACAGGTAGCCTATAGTGTTATGTTTGGCAATGATATTCAATACAGGAAACATGACGATGCACAACATTTTTATTTATTCTTCAGGTTTTTGTTTCTCTTGAACGTGAATGATTTATTTCTGCCAATGACCGAGTTATTTGGGCTTGTTGTTCCAGCCCCTCTGCTGTCAGGAGACAGGGTCGAGGTGGTGGTCATTGTGACTCATGAAAAAAAACACGAGTAAAATAAAAGACACTGCATAAACTCCACTACTGTGTGTTTATTCAAATATAAGTACACCATGTAGGCCTAAGAGATTGCAATATAAGCCTGTATATTACTATTAGGACTATAGAATACATGTGTCAAGGATGTATAAATTAAATGAACTTCAGCTGGAGTCTGATTTACTACGGCAACACTGTTGACCACATCAGTGATCTCCTTCCATTCCCCATTCTTTCTACAGCCTTTAATACCAGTTTGCAGGCTGCCAAAAAGTACACACGTTGGTGCAAATGAACCTGAGATATCAGGGCTGCTTCTCAGCCGGATTATGTCTCACCATGTTGTAAATTGTAGGGGCGAGGCCTCAAAACCCAGAATATATCGGGGCGTGATGTTTAAATTACAATCGTTTCCAGCCGCTGCATTTATCAATGTACGACCATTCTTACGCTCTGATTGGTGTGATACCAACGTTTGATGAATCACACGTGAAGGCGGTCGTAAGATGATTTCTGCGCTCAGATCTGCGCTGGTTGATAAATGAGGGCCAGTGATTCTTTTCTTCTAACTGGACTCATTCAGAAAAAAAAAACGGTTTCAAGTTTCAAATTGGACAAGCTGAACGGTCTAATCCAGAAGATTGATAGCAAGAAGCCAAGGGGGACCTTAAATCCAAATTACAGTTTACCTAAAATTGTAGCAAAAAGAGGGATTAGTGATTAGGCTGTTCTGTGTCAATTACAGTTTCATAATCCCTGCTGACCACAGTAATTATACAGTACTTTTTGATATCTTGAAGATTACATCAAACAAATGGGAGTCAGTTATTATGGATTTAATGTGACTTTTAAATTGCTTCATTAGTAATACTCCATGAGATAAGATGAATACAGCAGGCGACTGCTTTTCAACAACCAGAGACACACCATGAGACACTCCACACTCCACCCTAGAACATCACTATACTCATATACTATCTGCTGATCAACACACAGAGACACACCATGAGACAGGAGACACTAACCCAGCCGCATGTCGCCTGCCCCCCACCCCCTAAAGGACCAAACTGGGCCGTTAAAAGCCTTGTATTGCTGGGCCAGTGGCTAGCATTAGGAGACGGAACAGCCCCCCCACTTTGATTGGGAACATTCTCCGGACTTCAATCCTTCACTTAATTTGACTGGAATCAGAAGCACCAAAGCATGACTCAGCATCTTAGTGATCTCATGAGATTGATCAAAGAAGAAGACCAAAAGGAGAAGATGATGGCGCTTCCCTACCTGGAGTCTGTCCTAAACCTCCAGTCCCCGTCCTTTCCTGGCTTATTAATATTCCTCTAGTCCGGAAGCGTCCACGGATAGAAAGAATTCATCCAGGTTAGGAATATTGTCCTGTAGAGTCCATGCTAACTGTCTGCTAACTTCATGTGCCGACCTTGTTCCGTCTCCTCGCCCTGCACCGTGTTCCTGGTAGGGCTGGGCGTATCGATCTAAAAATCGATAGTACCAAGATGAGTATTGGTATCGGATCCATACTGTCGTGATGAGATTGATACTTTTATTACAGTTTCACGAGTTCATGCGAGCACAGCGTCTCTCCAATTCTGTGCGCAGTGTGCAAACAGCGCACCTCTCTCTCTCTCTCTCTCTCTCTCTCTCTCTGCCCCCTCCCTGCTCTCCCGAGGCAGAGAGCAGAGAGTCAGAACAGTTACATTCATATTTATACATTGTGGCTTTTGTTTACTTATTTTGCACAACTGACTTTATTTTTCACAGATATCTGTGTATAATGGAAGGTATTTTTGGTTGTGTTGTTGACTTTTTTATATTTATATTTTGTTAATGTATATTATTTTATTATTTTTATACCATTACATTATTTTATATTGTTCTAGTTAATAAATAAAAACATTTAGATTTGCCTGTGTTTTATCATAATGATAATCAACTAACTAAAGGCAAAATCACTAAGTGATTCAATGATCGTGAGTTACAAGTAAAAAGTATCGGAATCGGTATCGGTGATGCTAGCCCTGTATTTACTTGGTATCGGATCGATACCAAAATTCCCAGTATCGGCCACCCCTAGTTCCCAGGTACGTTTGTTTTCTTCACGTTGCTGCCTACACAAAGAGACTATCCCCGCCTTTTTCTGTTTAGTTTTCACCCCGGGACAGTCCTAAGTATAGAAGTGAGTAAAAGCATTTAGCAAAATGTGGTCACTTGGAGAGGTTTAGGAGAGGTTTAGGAGAGGTTGTGGAGAGGTTTAGGAGTGGCTGTGGAGAGGTTATATCATGCTAATCCACCATTTTCAGAAACTAGAAGAATGTAGGTTTCTAATGAAGTCTCATACATGCATTCTGGCACACAGTTCTTCTGTAAGAAGCTTTTCCCTTTGGGGAAGGGAAATAGACCAAAATCAGGCAACAGAGGTTAAAGCAGAATGAGCCTCATGCAGCTACAAAGAGACAAACTACTCACATTGAGGGTCACATTTACATTCTTTAGATGTGTTTTTCACCGGCAACTCTTCATAACATACAAGGCATCAGGACCCCCTTCATGGATCCATCCCAATTCTTCTAGCAGATGGTGACGTTGATGAGAACAGAGCTAGAAGTTAATACATGAAGTCAAAGCCAACTGTCAATTCAATTCAATTTTATTTATAGTATCAAATCATAACAAAAGTTATCTCGAGACACTTTACAGATAGAGTAGGTCTAGACCACACTCTGTAATTTCCAAAACCCCGCGACAGTGGCAAGGAAAAACTCCCTTTTAGGAAGAAACCTCGGCAGACCCAGACTCTTGGTAGGCGGTGTCTGACGGGCCGGTTGGGGGTGTGATGAACAGTGGCGATAATAGTCACATTAAAGGTCACAGTGACGTCGAAGGTTATCGTGGAAGTTCATGTCATAGCAGGGCACATCGTGTCATACTGAGTAGTGCAGTCCCCTATACCGGATCCAGACTACTCTGTGCATAGGAACATCACAGCAGGGCGCGTTGGGGATGTAAGCGGCGCTGCAGAGCATGGGTGGATGCGGCCGGATGCAGCAGGATGCAGCGGATGCAGCAGGATGCGCAGGATGCGCAGGATGCGGCCGGGATTTGCAGAGAATCACAGAGCATAGCTCTGCGAAGAAGAAACATAAGGACTCCGGGGAGTAAACTCCCCAGAGCTAGATTAGTAACAAGCAATTCTGCGACAGGATGCATACAGAAGTAACAAGTAGAGAAGAGAGAGCAGCTCAGTGTGTCATAGGAAGGAAACAGCATCCCCTGCAGTCTAGAATTGTAATAGCATAACTAACTACGAGGAGAAGCAGGTGGGCCGGGTTAGGTGGACGCTGCAACTCCTCACTCCTAACTATAAACTTTGTCAAAGAGGAGGGTTTTCAGTTTACTCTTGAATGTGGCGACGGTGTCTGCCCCCTCGAACCCAGACTGGAAGCTGGTTCCACAGAAGCCGGAGCCTGATAGCTGAAGGCCCTGGCCCCCAGTCTACTTCCAGAGACTCTAGGAACCACGAGTAGCCCCCGCATTCCGGGAGCGCATTGCCCTAGTGGGACAATAAGGTACTAAGAGCTCTTCTAGGTATGATGGTGCTTGACCATTTAGAGCTTTGTAAGTCAGGAGGAGGATTTTAAATTCGATCCTAGACCTCACAGGAAGCCAATGCAGAGAAGCTAATACAGGAGAAATATGATCTCTTCTCTTAGTTCTCGTCAGAACACGTGCTGCAGCATTCTGGATCAGCTGGAGAGCCTTAAAGGGACTTATTTGGGCAACCTGATAATAAGGAATTGCAGTAATCTAGTCTAGAAGTAACGAATGCATGGACTAGTTTTTCAGCATCATTCTGAGACAGGATATTCCTGATTTTGGCAATGTTACGAAGATGGAAAAAGGCTATTCTTGAGGTTTGTTTTAAATGGGCGTTGAAGGGATATATCCTGATCAAAAATAACTCCCAAATTTCTGACCGCAGTGCTGGAGGCCAGGGCAATACCATCCAGAGTAGCTATATCTTTCGAAAACGAAGTTCGGCAGTGCGTTGGTCCTATCACAATAACTTCCGTTTTGTCTGAGTTTAACATCAGGAAGTTGTGGGTCATCCAGGATTTTATATCCTCAACACACGTTTGAAGTCTTGCTAACTGACCACTTTCATCTGGCTTAATTGACAGATATAATTGGGTATCGTCTGCGTAGCAGTGATAATTAATTGAGTGTTTCCTAATAATATGTCCTAGAGGAAGCATATATAAGGAAAATAGAATTGGTCCAAGCACTGAGCCTTGAGGAACGCCATGGCTGACTTTGGCGTGCTTGGAGGGTTTATCGTTAATGTTAACAAATTGGGATCGCTCAGAGAAATAAGACTTAAACCATTTTAGTGCAGTTCCTTTAATTCCGACTAAGTGTTCTAATCTCTGTAACAGGATTGTATGATCAATAGTGTCAAATGCAGCACTAAGATCTAGTAAAACAAGAATGGAGACAAGTCCTTTGTCTGCAGCTGTTAGAAGGTCGTTAGTAATTTTCACCAGTGCCGTCTCTGTGCTATGATTCTTTCTAAATCCTGATTGAAAATCATCAAATAAACTGTTGCTATGTAGAAAATCACATAACTGATTTTTTCGGCCGGAGCCTCTAGGAATTTGAGTATTAATATGACTGGGAGGAGTCGCTTCATTTAGACTAACATATTCTTCATGGCCCAGCCATGTTTCAGTAAGACAGAATAGATCAATTTGATTATCAGATATCAATTAATTTACTAGTACTGCTTTAGAAGACAGAGATCTGATATTTAGTAATCCACATCTAATTTTCGTCTCCTTTTCTATCATTGCAGTGGTAGTTTTACTTCCAATTAGGTTGTTAAGTATTGCCCCTCTATTCACCACTTTGTGTGGTCTGTTGTTGATTATAATTGGAATAGTACTAGTACTACATGTTACTGGAATAGTACTAGTACTACACGTTACTGGAATAACACTAGTACTACATGTTATCCTGCAGAAAACATTTTCAGATTCATCCACTTGTATAGTGCTATCAGGATCAATGCCTGGGGGACATGAATCTGTGATATTTTCAACATAATGTCAATACTTGCCTTTCAGTGTGGTCGTTATGTTGTCAGATAGCATCCTGGCTCCGTGTCGGTTTGGGTGGAGGCCATCAAGCTTCAGCAGGTTGGGCATCTCCCAGAACAGGTTGAAGTTGTCGACATAGGGAATGCTCAGGGAAGTGCAGAGTGGTTCCAGCCAGGTGTGGAGCCAGAACAGTCTGGACCATCTCTCCGCACCCTTCCTGTATGTAGGTAGAGGCCCAGAGATGACAATCCGCTTACCTGTACCCATCAGGGTGGAGAGGAGAGTGGTGAAGTCTTCCTGGAGTGCTATCGACCGTCTCGCTCTGATGTCGTTTGTGCCCACATGCACGATGATGTTGTCGACCTTGGCGTGGCGGGCGAGGATGCCGGGAAGTTTGTGCTGGATGTCACGGACCTTGGCACCGGGGAAGCAGTAGACCTTGGAGGGACCGCTAGGTAAAGGGGGAATGTGGAGGTCCCTTACCATGGAGCTTCCGATGATCAGCGTGGAGGTTGATGAGTCCGAGGGGGGAGAGTCCGCCCTCAATGGGGTGCGACTGTGTGGCTGGACCAGGATGAGCTGCGTGGGACCGCGGTGGCAGAGAAGGAACTCCTCGGCGTTTTCGTCAGAATGCTGTAGCGGTTTTCTAGTTGTAGGGGTTGGGCTGGGGCTGAGCGTTGTCCTGACCGCCTGCTCTGGTGCTTGCTTACACGCCATGGCTCCGGCTGGTGTGGAGTGGAGCTGGTCAGCAGAGCTGGCTGGGTCCCTTCGGCAGAAGCCGAGGAGGGACAACAGGGACAGAGGTTGTATTAGTGCGTGGTGGGGTGAGAGTATTGCAGGGCACAGTGGAATCAAAACATCCGTCAGTGTGTGTGTGGGGGAACTTCCAATGATAATGGAGTCGAGGAACTCTTCACTTGCCTTGATCTGGTGGAGAGTCGATATTCTGGCTTCAAGTTCCACTATCTTCTGGCTGAACAGGAGGCACAAGTCACAGCCAGGTGAACAGCTGAGGGGGCATCGTGTAGCGCTAGTTTAGCTAGTAGCAACGTTGATGGAGGCCTTCTCCTAAAACCCTAAAAACCTTCACAAGAAAAATACAATGCAGGTGCTCCTGCTTGTATTAGCAAGCTGTGGATAGCTCGTTACTGTTACCAAAATATGGAATAGATTAGATTTCCCAGGAGGCAAAATCCTGAGTGGTTCGCTTTGACTCCCGCTAGCAGGCAGGCTAACTAGCCGTTAGCACAACAAATACCTAGACGTTAGCTAACGGAGCGGAGGAAAGTTTTGCAAACAACGGAGAAACTGCGGCCAGACAGGTCCGGTTAAAATACAGCTAAACGGTGTAATTAGTGACTGTATTTCGTTGTGGAGGACTTAAAATCGCAAGACGTTAAGCTTAACTGTGAGAGCTGAATGGCAGCAACAAGTCTGTTAGTTCTACCTCCATCTGAAGCCCCCATCCTTACTATCTTCACTACTACACATATGTTTGGATTTAAATTAAATTACCTGTATATTGAACAAGCTTGCTGAATTTTAAATCGTGTCACTATGACTCTCGCTCTAGGGACTCCTTGGTCCTAAATATTCCCTTTGTTCGGACAGAATTAGGCACAACTGCATTTGAATATGATGCCCCATATAAATGGAATAACCATAAGCAGTCCTTAATGAAATGGAACAGCCTGATTCAATGTAATCCCTTTAAATGTCTTCTTTATGAAGCCATGTAGAATGAATGGACATGTGCATTTGGAGTGTACCATCCTGTGACTGTTCCATGTGTTTACTGTGTAGTACTACTGTAGTACACAGTATATTAGTGTATATTAATCGCTATGTTTAGTGGTTCTGTATGTGTTGTAATTGTGTATGGCATGTAATCAGGGCGTCATTGGAAATGAGAGCTTGCTCCTACGCCTATATAATAATAATAATAATAATAATAATAATAATAATAATAATAATAAAGTCTCCAGTGTTATTAAAGTAATAAGTGCTTGTTTCCTAGGTTGGCAAAGGAAAGTCCAACTCTGCCTCTGATTGGCTAGTACTGGTTGCCTTTCTCAGTGTGATTGGTTAGATTTAGGCATGAGGAGTGAGATTGGTTTGGGTCAGGGTGAGAATACCAGGGTAAGCCAATCAGAGGCAGAGTAAGGCGGGACTAGCTTGCATTCACCATCCTAGGAACATGTGTTTACAGGAAGACAGAATCAGACATAAAGATGAACACAGAGAGATCTACATACACATTTAACTATTAGGAACCAAATATAGCCCATGGGCCCACCACCTGTGGGAGGAACCGCTGGGGTCGGGTGCGCTGCCACATGGGTGGCAGTGAAGGTCAGGGGCCTCGACGGACCAGACCCGGGCAGCAGACGCTGGCTCTGGGGACGTGGAACGTCACCTCTCTGTGGGGGAAGGAGCCGGAACTGGTGCGGGAGGTGGAGCGCTACCGGTTAGATCTGGTGGGGCTTACCTCTACGCACAGTCTCGGTTCTGGAGCCGTACTCCTGGATAGGGGTTGGACTCTTTTCTTCTCCGGAGTTGCTCAGGGTGTGCGGCGCCGGGCGGGTGTGGGGATACTAACAAGCCCCCAGCTGAGCGCCGCTACGTTGGAGTTTACCCCGGTGGACGAGAGGGTCGCCTCACTACGCCTGCGGGTTGTGGGGAAAACTCTGACTGTTGTTTGTGCATATGCACCAAACAGGAGTTCGGAGTATTGGCCTTCTTGGAGACCTTGAGTGGAGTCCTGCATGGGGGCGCCAGTGGGGACTCCATTGTTCTGCTGGGGACTTCAACGCACACGTGGGCAATGATGGAGACACCTGAGAGGCGTGATTGGGAGGAACGGCCTCCCTGATCTAAACCAGAGTGGTTGTTTGTTGTTGGACTTCTGTGCTAGTCATGGATTGTCTACTCGAACACCATGTTCCGACATAGGGATGCTCATAAGTGTACCTGGTACCAGAGCACCCTAGGCCGAAGGTCAATGATCGATTTTATAATCGTTTCATCTGATCTGAGGCCGTATGTTTACTGGTGAACACTGGCGAGGGGCAGAGCTGTCAACCGATCACCATCTGGTGGTGAGTTGGGTCAGGGGTGGGGAAAGACTCTGGACAGACCTGGTAAGCCCAAACGTGTAGTGCAGGTAAATTGGGAACGTCTGGAGGAGGCCCCTGTCCAACGGACTTTCACCGCTACACTCCCGGGAGCTTTCGTGCATCCCTGTGGAGGCTGGGGGCATTGAACCCGAGTGGACAATGTTCAAAGTTTCCATTGCTGAAGCCGCGGCGCGAGGAGCTGTGGTCTTAGGGTCTTAGGTGCCTCAAGGGGCGGTAACCCACGAACACCGTGGGTGGACACGGTGGTCAGGGAAGCCGTCCAACTGAAGAAGGAGTCTTTCCGGGATATGTTATCCCAGAGGACTCGGAGGCAGTTGCAGGGTACCGAAGGGGCCCGAAGGGCTGCAGCCTCTGCCGTGAAAGAGGCAAAGCAGCGGGTGTGGGAGAAGTTTGGAGAAGACATGGAGAAGGACTTTCGGTCGGCACCAAAGTGCTTCTGGAAAACTGTTCGCCACCTCAGGAGGCGGGGAACCATCCAAGCTGTGTACAGTAAGGATGGGACACTGTTGACCTCAACTGAGGAGGTAATAGGGTGGAAGGAGCATTTTGAGGAACTCCTGAATCCGACTAATACACCCTCTGTGTTAGAGGCAGAGCTGGAGGATGACGGGGATTGTCGTGAATTCCGGGCGGAAGTCACTGATGTAGTCAAACAACTCCACAGTGGCAAAGCCCCGGGGATTGATGAGATCCCGTCCAGAAATGCTCAAGGCTCTGGGTGTGGAGGGGCTGTCCTGGTTGACACGTCTCTTCAACATTGCGTAGAAGTCTGGAACAGTGCCAAAGGAGTGGCAGACTGGGGTGGTGGTTCCCCTTTTTAAAAGGGGACCAGAGGGTGTGTGCCAATTACAGGGGTATCACACTTCTCAGCCTCCCTGGTAAAGTCTACTCCAAGGTGCTGGAAAGGAGGGTTCGGCCGATAGTCGAACCTCAGGTTGAGGAGGAACAATGCGGATTCGTCCTGGTCGGTGGAACAACGGACCAGCTCTTCACTCCGCAAGGATCCTGGAGGGGGGCTGGGAGTATGCTCAACCGGTCTACATGTGTTTTGTGGATTTGGAGAAGGTAGGACCGGGTCCCCCGGGAGATACTGTGGGAGGTGCTGCGGAGTATGGGGTGAGGGGGTCTCTACTCAGGGCCATCCAATCTCTGTACGACCAAAGTGAGAGCTGTGTCCGGGTTCTCGCAGTAAGTCGGACTCGTTTCAGGTGAGGGTTGGCCTCCAGGGGCGCCGCTTTGTCACCAATCCTGTTTGTAATATTTATGGACAGGATATGCGGCGTAGTCGGGGGGGGGAGGGGTTGCAGTTCCGGTGGGCTGGGGATCTCATCGCTGCTTTTGCAGATGATGTGGTCCTGATGGCATCATCGGCCTGCGACCTTCAGCACTCACTGGATCGGTTCGCAGCCGAGTGTGAAGCGGTTGGGATGAGGATCAGCACCTCTAAATCGGAGGCCATGGTTCTCAGCAGGAAACCGATGGAATGCCTTCTCCGGGTAGGGAATGAGTCCTTACCCCAAGTGAAGGAGTTCAAGTACCTTGGGGTTTTGTTCGCGAGTGAGGGGACAATGGAGCGGGAGATTGGTCGGAGAATCGGTAGGCGAGTGCGGTATTACATTCCATCTATCGCACCGTTGTGCGAAAGAGAAGGCTGAGCCAGAAGGCAAAGCTCTCGATCTACCGGTCAGTTTTCGTTCCTACCCTCACCTATGGTCATGAAGGCTGGGTCATGACCGAAAGAACGAGATCCATGGTACAAGCGGCCGAAATGGGTTTCCTCAGGTGGCTGGCGTCTCCCTTAGAGATAGGGTAGAAGCTCAGTCATCCGTGAGGAGTTCGAGTAGAGCCGCTGCTCGCTGCGTCGAAAGCGCCAGTTGAGGTGGTTCGGGCATCTGGTAAGGATGCCCCTGGGCGCCTCCCTAGGGAGGTGTTCCAGGCACGTCCAGCTGGGGAGGAGGCCTCGGGGAATACCCAGGACTAGGTGGAGGGATTATATCTCCAACCTGGCCTGGGAACGCCTTGGGATCCCCCAGTCGGAGCTGGTTAATGTTGCTCGGGAAAGGGAAGTTTGGGGTCCCCTGCTGGAGCTGCTCCCCCCGCGACCCGACACCGGATAAGCGGACGAAGATGGTTGGATGGATGGATGGAACCAAATATAGCTGCATCTCTAATAAATATAGAATATAACAATGACCAACAAACAGGTCAAAGGGTTTCTGTAACTTAATGAGGGTATAAATAGTGGGACGGTGCAGAGAGAGAAGAGTTCATAAAGTAGACTGAGGTCAGTCAGTGCTCTCTCTCTCTCTCTGTGTGTGTGTGTGTGTGTGTGTGTGTGTGTGTGTGTGTGTGTGTGTGTGTGTGTGTGTGTGTGTGTGTGTGTGTGTATGTGATCAGTAAAGATGGCTGCTGCTTCCTCTGCTGCTCTAACTCAACTTTACCTATCTGCCTCATTTCATTTCTAGTCCCAGTCTGTTTTCAAACTGCAGAAGGACTTGGAGTGAAAGCAGCGTTCTGCTTTCTGTGCATCGTTCCACCCAGTAGTTCCCAGTCAGGATCTGGATCTTGTGATCTCATTAAGTTACAGGAGGAAACGCTGCACTGGTGATCAGTGAGGAGGAGGAGGAGGAGGAGGAGGAGTTTAATTCTGCTACCATTACAGTTTTTCCAACTGTTAAAACACTACAATGACAATCATAACACAATTATTTAAAAAAAAAATAACCTCTTCTCAAGTCTCCAAAATTCTAAATACATGTTCTGCTTTACACACTTTTAGCAATTCAAAATGTCACTTTTTAAATGAACTGAACATGGTTCTCTACATAAGACACAACAATCTGACATAAAGTCACATTCAAAATTACTCTACATGAGCTGATTGGCCAATAGATGTTCCACCTGGCCAATCACCTCAATGGTTCAATGTTACCACTTCAATCAGGAAGTAAGTACTTTGATGCCTCTTGTTTTAATATATTTTTTTCTTTTTCAGTTGACTGTTTTTTTGTGAGCATATTTTTGTTCAGTCCAATGTAAATATATCTGCTGTGCATATGTTGCACTGACTTGTTTGGTGAAAAATAAAAACATAAATGTTTCAATAGCATGTGTGTGTTTCTGCAAATATTTTTGTGCATGTGAACAATCTGAAGAACTATTTTAGTATTATAGTAAAGCATACTAAAGATGATACCTTTTCATGATGCCCAACAGTGTATAGTTGGTTAGACAAACATCTGGTAATATGAATGAAGTGTGTGCCGTTTGGAGCTAAAGTTTGATTTTGATAATGCTAGATGTAGTTTTGGTTGCAGTACTTCATTTTGCAGGATATATACGAGGTATTTTGCAGTTTGGGTGTGTGGTTTTGTGAATTGTGTTAATTATTTTGATAAAACCAGCCTAGTTTGCAAAATTGTGTTTTAGCAATTGGAAAAAAACTGTAATAAAACCATAGAAACACCGCGGCCACACCTCTGTGAAAGCTGCCCCAACATCATTTATCAGAGTCTGGTTGTCACAATATCATCAACAGATTCTCCCATGTCTCACATGACTCTATCAACTGGAATGCTGTACTTTATTGTAAGTGCAATGATAAGTTAAAGTCCAATAAGTACTTCATTAAACTGTATGAATGTGAGTCCCAGCCCAGGATAGTGTGTGGAGAGGGTCCACACTTTCTGGTTTCTCGGCGTCCTTATCTCCGCTGACATCTCCTGGACAGACAACATCCCAGCGCTCATCAAGAAGGCTCAACAGGGGCTCCACTTCCTGAGGGCCCTCAGGAAGCCCCAGCTGGACTCCAACCTGCTGCTGACCTTCTAGCGCTGGTCCATGGAGAGCCTGCTGACGTACTGGATCACAGTCTGGTAGGGCAGCTGCACCAGGGCACACAGGGAGGGGCTCCACACAGTAGTTAAGGCAGCACAGAAGATCAGTGGCTGCCCTCCCCCCTCCCTGAGGGACATCTCCACCTGCCGCTGCCTCAGTAGAGCAGAAAACATCACCAAGGACAGCCCCCCCATATTTGTCTTACGTACATGTTGACACTGGAGAGGAGTTGCTTCAATCTGGTTGTACATGTGTATAATAACAATAAAAGGCATTCTGTTCTATTCTATGACTTTTTATGACTTTATTCGACATACTATACTATGACTTTTATTTCAACATTTTCAACATACTATACTATGACTTTTTTTCGACATACTGTGACTTTTTCTACATACTATACTATGACGTTTTTTGACATTTTATTGACTTTTTTTATTCTTTTCAAAATCTTCGACATACTATACCATGAATGTTTTTTCAACATACTATACTAGACTTTCAGAGAACCTTACTAATTGCATTAAAGCCAGCAATCTAGTTCAGCTTTAGTAATTTAGCTTTTCAGCATTCACAAGCATTTTCTGCAGAATTTCAAATGTGAGACATACATTTATAATAAACTGATCTTGAGATATTTTTTTCCATAAGTGATTGTCCCCTCCCTGTCCAATGAAAACCATGTATCTCCAGATGTGTGCTGATGTTGAATGTTTGTGATAAACCGAAGGATTACATGGAGTCATAAGAGTGTCATAAAGAATAATACTCCTGTAAAAAAGTAAGAAACTAAATGTGAAAGTTCAATTCTATTCAGTTTATTTTAGAAGAGGACAGAGCAAATTAATAAAATAAATGATTATACATGGGTTAAAAATGCCAGAATTAGCCAAAAGCTCGCAAACATTCCCCCAAATACAACCAGCTGGTCTATTGACAATTAAAGAAACTATTCAGTAACACACATAACAAACTGAGGTATTACTAATTACTGAAATAACAAATACTTTACCTGACGCAAGCTAGCATTAGCTTAATTCTGTATCAGGACAGTCACTTAACTTACTGCTAGCTTAAAAGGATTAATGTTACCTTTTGTGATATTTTAAATTCAACGCTTTCGTAATAGTTAAATATTGTAAAACATCTTTTTCATCTGTGAAATGTTATTCCATGTTGCTTTCTTTAGCATTTCTTTTACATGAACATCCAAAAGCAGTACAAACATCTTTCTCTATGAGTCTTTAAGATCAGCTGTTCGTCCCAAGATGGCAGCAGCACAGACACAGTTTAACACATTAACTGTTCAAGTCATTTTTTAAGCAGCAGCAGCAGACATGTTCTGATTAAAGCTTCCCAGTTATGAAGATTTGCTTCTTCTCTTCGTCTTAAAGGACAATAAACTAAATATTTCAGCAATTTGACATTACATAAGTAAACAGTGAAGGGATTTTTAAATTAATAACAAATACTCCTTTGTTGCAGCATTAGTTAAATAGCGCTAGCAGTTGAACCCTGAACTCAACATATTGTATTACAGGAACAAAAGCTAATTTTGAGTGAAATGAATCCCTTCAAAGGGAGGGAGTGTAATATGTAGTCGTATCCAGGATAACATCCATGCTGTTCAGAAGATAAAGTTACTGCTGGTCAGCCTTCAATGTGGAGAGATCAGAATATAACAACACAGCTATCAGGGCATGAGGAGGAGGCAGGAGGAAACAGCTTGGCTCGGAAACATGTTCACTACGAGGCAGTGTGAATGCGCTGGTGTGTTTTAAGGTGGCTACTCTCAGAAAAAGTTTTCCCACATTGATCACACCAGTACGGCTTCTCTCCAGTGTGAACATGTCGGTGTCTTTCTAGGGTACTACTCTGAGAAAAGGTTTTACAACATAAATCACAGCTGTAAGGTTTATCTCCAGTGTGAATGCGGTGGTGAGATTTAAGGCTACTACTCTGAGAAAAAGTTTTCCCACATTGATCACACCAGTACGGCTTCTCTCCAGTGTGAACACGTCGGTGGTTTTCTAGGCTACCACTCGTAGTAAAAGTTTCCCCACATTGATCACAGCTGTACGGCTTCTCTCCAGTATGAATGTGTTGATGTGTTTTTAGGGTACTCTGTAGTGTGAAAGCTGCCCCACATTGGTCACAGTTGTGTAGATTCTCTCCAGTGTGAACTCTCTGATGAATCTTTAAATATCCAGATGATGTGAAGGATTTGTCACAGTGTTGACAGTGGTGACGTTTGGGTCCCTCTCCTCCTCTCTGTTTCTATAGCAACAGACAAACAGACAGAGAGTGAGAGAGTTAGTGAACAACCTTATGTAAACCCTGGACTTGCTCTCACTCTCAATTTTAACTCTTCATACAAAGATTTATGACAAAATGAAGGAAAATGCGTGCCAGTTGCAGACATGTTATTATTGAAGTGTACTATTCATAACTTTTATAGTTTCTGAAATATTCTACGTTTTTCAGGCAAATTGTAATAAAACAACTGTAGCGCTGTAATGAAACAGCGAGAGAAAGCTTGGACCACAGCAGTTCTGAAACCGTCATACTCATACCATTCAAGGAGTTAGGCTAATAATCATTTACACACATTAACAGTTTTAGCTTACTCTTTGTCTTAAAAGTGAGCAGAAGATAATGTTATTTAGGAAATTTACCATGAAGATCAATTACAACTACTTATCTACAATGCTAAAATATGAAGCGTAGTCTACATACCTCTCTCTCATATGGGCTAAAATATACATTTCCTAAGTAACATATTAACTGCCACTGGTCGCTTTTAAGTCAAAGTGTACAGCTGTTTGTGCAAATGACAATTGACTCCTTCAATGGTTTTAGTGAAGAGCATATATTTTTAGACTAGCATTCAGTCAGTCTGCTATTTGTCACTTTTGTTTTGTTTTTACAGAGGCTGAGATTCCTTCTCTACATATTATATGTTTGCTTCCTTGTCTATATGGACATAGAAAAGAAAGACACTGAAGAAATTGGACCCTGAAATCTAGAAACTATAAAGATAATTAAGTGATGAACTCAATGCACACTGTAAACTTGACTGTAACAGTGTATTCATCAGTTTAAAAAAAACAGGAAATATGATATAATATAATAATATCTACAGAAACCATTGAGGTGTCTATATATTTACTGGTCCAGTGAACTAAGACTATAACTAAGGAGGACTGTACAATTAGGATAGGTTTTATAATTGTACAATCCTCTCAAATTATAGTCCCTGTTCACTGGACAGAACACACACTGTGTGCTAAGAATACCAAATACAATGCACATGGAAAAGTAATATACTGTACATGATCCTTTATTGTCAAAGAATACAAAAAGAAATAAATCATCTAAAAAGATGTATTGGTCTGTGACCAGTCTGCCGTTGTTAGAACCATTATAGAAACACGTGTATAGGACTTTATATATTATCCTTCATCACTGACTTCATGTAAAACACATTTAAAACTTTATCAGCCTTCTCTGTAGCTTGTCTGTTACGTGTCTGTTTTTGTCCTTTTAACTTTTTAAATAATTTACATGCCTTACGTATATATCTTCTATCCTATAGATATGGCTACGATTAAACTAGATCACAGCAGTAAAAACTTTGTTTATTGAAGGGAACAACTGTTCGGACTAAGGGCAATGGGACACCCCGGCATTGTGCACCCCATCCCAGAGGAATTGAGGCGTAACTACCGCGGATGCAGAGCCAGAGCTAGCGCGAAGGCTAGGCTACTCAGGAAGTGGTGGAGGTTTAAGCTGTCTATTCCTTTGTGTGTGATGGGGAATGTAAACTCACTGGCCAACAAGACGGATGAGCTAGGTGCCCTAGTGAAGACCAGGACCCCAAGCTAAGTGGCAAGCAGAAAGGTGGGGGTCTCGCGCTGTTCATCAACAATAGATAGATAGATAGATAGATAGATAGATAGATAGATAGATAGATAGATAGATAGATAGATTTCTGGGACTCTTCAGTCTGGAGTAACCTCTTTCCTTCACTCACCTCCTCCTTCTTCTTTTTCTCCTCCTTCTCCTTGTGTTTCTGCATGTACTCGGCGATATGGTCGGGGCCGTCCAGGTTGTCTTGCGGCTCCCATGTGTTATCCTCACTGGAAAGGTGAGTGCAGACAGAAGAAAATCTCCTCAGGCTTTGTTTTTAGGTAATACATTCTCACTCTAATTGATAATTCATATTATTCCTTTTTTCTATTGCCATTTTGTAAGGTTATTTGTGGGTCTGCAACTTAGTGTCAAAATACCAAACCTTCAACTATGAGGGCATGATACAATGCAGAAATTTATGCTGTAGATTATTTGTAATTGAACGAGATTATATATATATATCAGGACCAAGAACACCATGTATTAATATTATAGACTCATACTTACTCTGAGAACCCCTTCCATTTCAGCAGAAACTCTACTCTTCCCTTCACCACTCTGTGATCCAAAATCTTCTCCACCTCATACGCCTCCTCTTCCTCCTCTGCTGCAGGAGGTGCTGCAGGCTGCTCCTCCTCCTCCTCAGCCTTCTTGCCCTTCTTTCCTGCAACGGTCTCCAGCTTGACGTCTGCTGAGGGCTCCTTTGGTAGACCCAAGGGGGAAACCTGCAGAGATAATGATACAAGGGTTAGAAGAACTAACGGGAGGTGGGAGTAAATTATAGTTGACCATGTTTTACTATATTAAAATGTTCTGTTTCCTAGAGTAACTTCGCTCCGCACGTGTGTGTGTGTGTGTGTGTGTGTGTGTATGTGTCTCAAAGCTGTGCCCTGCTCTCTGTCAACATGCAGATGGCGTTTATTCTATCGGGGTGAAAATGTTCCACCTAAACAAGTTCCTTCCTGAGACTATTTTGCAGAACCAAAGTCATTGCGTCCAGAGCCAAGACGATTGTGATTGGTTTAAAGAAATGCAAACAAGCCAGAGAGTTTTTTCTCCTATCCCAGAATGTCTGTGTGCCAGATCTTACACCGCAGTGCTGTGGAGATAGGTTTGGCAATGCGAGACTACATGTACAGTAACATGCAGCTGTTTGCCTTTAACCATACCCATATGGCTATATGCACAACGACAGACAAACCCTGTATCAAATCCCTGATAAAAAAAAAACCAAAAGCTGCAAAATAAGTCAGGTACAATATCTATGTGAGTTATTAATGGCCAAACACGAATGAACAAGCCTGCCTGCCTTTAACTTAAAACAAAGTCCACACCCAGACCAACAGTGGATTTAATAGCAAGTACTAACTGAATGATAGTTCCATCCCCCCTGCAGGTCTAGAGAAGGGCCACAAGGCAGACATTAGACCTGATATGGACTGGGCTGCTGCTAACATTACAACAGGGTCACATATTTGGGGTGGTTTTTGCAGATGAATCAACCCAGTTGTTCCTTTAAAATAAATGAGTAGCCTGCACTCTGACACATTACCATTGTTGGATCCTACCCGAGAGTAATATTTCTAAACAGTAATGGCACCCCCAAAGAACACAAAAACAGATGCCAGACAAAATGAAGATTTGGGTTCATTAAAAACATTACTCATATTTGCTTTAGCTTTATTGGGGCTGTTCAGTTTTGGACAACATGATGACGTGTAAGGTACACCAATCAAACTCTTCTCTGGGATTCTAATACCTAAGCTCAGGAGATCTACACATACATAGTACCAACTGGATAGCTGCAGTATCAGATAAGAGCTGAACCATTCAAAGAAAAGACTGGCTCTCACAATCACTAGAAAGGCAGAATGAGTTGGATTTGTCTGTTGCAGTTTGTAAACACAACATTCAAAGTTGACCCCTCCTTCTCGGCTAAATCAAGTTGATGGTGCTCCCCAGCAGGGCTGTGACGGTTTAGTGGTTTTCTTACCCCGGTGACAAAGCAGCAACTTATCACCGCGGTATGGCGGTTAACCACAACCCCCTTACGAGACTAGCGTGAGTTAGAGCGAGAATGTCAGGGGGCCTTAAGGGAAAGGTAACGGAGAGTAGCATATGAGTGCCGCTATGAGGAAGAGAGAGAGGAAATAGAGAGAGCAAAGATGATGTAAAGTGAGTTCAAAGTGAACAATAAAACAACAAACTAGAGCTTCTCAAGACACGGTGGCTTTATCTGTTGTCAATACCGCCGGTAAAGTGAATGGTGTCACCCCCCCGAAAAACATGGGCTTAACCCTTAGCACAGTGTTTCCATTTCAGCTCAGTGTGAGAGTCTTTACTGTGTTCTGCTGGTATTTACAATCACTCTGCTTTCTCTCCTCTCCGTTGATCTATTCCACAGACAGTTCACAAAGCTCTATTCTCAATAAGGGAAAAAGAAAAGAAAAAAGTGTGCCAACAATGCCGAGGTCAGACCCTTCGCAGCCCAGCGGTCTCAGCAGCTGAGCAGACAGAGAGCAGAGAGGAAGACTCAGCAGTCTGCTAACTTGTTGCTCTCTCTAATATAACCAATATAAGCTGCTCTGGTTAGGATACAGAACGTTCATGCAGGCTGAAACTCAACCGTGGGGTTTTGTCAGGATTAAGCTATAAGCAGAAGGGAACTCTGCTAGCTGCTAGGCTAATGTGCAATGGTAAACACTGCAGCGTTAACGTTAATGTGTCCACGTCCACCTCAGCTCAACGGACCGTCCATCCTCATGTGCAAAGCTGAAGGGACGAGCAACATAAAAAAGAAATTCTCTCTCCATAAACTCCTGAATGTAGGGTAGAAGACAGTCAATGAGGAGAACTAAACAATGATTATTACTTTAATTATATTTCATATCACACCATATCTGTTCTCCTGGAACTGCTGCGAGCAAAAAGTAAAAAGAAAAACGTCACCGCCGGTATTGCGGTGATGTGGTTACCGTCACAGCCCTATTAAACGCAAGTGAAATACAAAACATGAGATTATACAATTTTACAACCACCGTCACACCTAATTTACAATAAAAACTAGAATTGGCTCAATTGTTCCCACTTCCTCAAACCAACCCCCACACCCCTTCCCACCAAAGCTATGCAATCAAAACACACACACACACACACACACACACACACACAGTTTTTTTCAAGCTCGAAAAGCTTTGAGGATTTGTACATGTAGGTGTGTGGGGAGAGTATTCCACTGCCTTCTGGTCCCAAAAGAAAAGGATGATTGATGTAAAAAGGTTAGTCTGGAGCCCTGATGTACTAAACAAGGTTTTGCAATTGGGAACACTGCCCTCTCCTCTAGCGGATGACCGAGTGGTTAGGCTCCCCCTCTCTGCCAAAGCCCAAAAACCCAGGTGAAGTCAACAAATATAATCTTATCACTTCCGCTCAAACCACGATGAACATGCCCAACGCCTAAAATATCAGTGCCTCAGTGTTTTTCTGATCTTAAATACTTCTAAAACAAAGGAGATGTCAATCGATTTTAGAAGAGCACAGTCCCCTAAATCCACTCTTATACACGGGGATCCTTTAGATAATGTCACAGAGTACAAGTACCTCGGCATGGTGCTCGACCACAAACTTAAATGGGACATATGGACTGATAGATTAAATACTAAGTCCCAACAAAGAATGTTCTTTTTAAGAAAACTGTTGTCCTTTAATGTCAGCAGCAGCGTTCTTCAAACGTTCTACTATGCCTTTGTTGAAAGTGTTCTTTCCTTTGGCATTATTTGTTGGTTTGGCAATGCCACTGAAGTACAGAAAAAGTATATCAGGAAAATAATAACAACATCTAGTAAACTATCAGGTATTCCATTACCAAGTATGGAAAGTGTATATAAAAACAGAGTACTGAGGAAGGCAAATAGCATTATGGGTAATCAGAGGCACCCTCTTGCCCCCTCATTTGAATTGCTGCCTTCAGGACGACGATACTGTGCTCCTCTGTTTACAAAAAACAGATCCAAGTTCTCCTTTGTTCCACAGGCTATCAAACTGCTTAATATATCTAATAGTTAACAAAGGTCCGTACGGTAATAAGGTCTTCATTTACTTATGTATCGTTATCCAGCTGGTCTGGAACCATACTTAATCCATACAATCTCTCCCCCCCCCCTTCCATACAAGTGCCTTGGTTTATGAGTAATAATATCTACATGTTACAGTCTTCTTTTTGTCTTTCTCTTTGTTATTTGTTGGATGTTGTTTAAATGCCTTATGATGTGATTTCTGCTGCAACCTAATTTCCCCACGGGGACAATAAATTATTTCAAAAAAAATAATATAATAATCAATAACTAATAGAAATTAGACCAAAACAACATACAGGTGAAACATGTGGCTCCTCCATTCATTATAGGAGGGCTTATATTGTAGAATACAGCATCAGTTAAAAGTTTGGACATGCTTTCCCATTTCAGTGAATGAGAACGTGTGTCCAAACTTTTGACTGGTAATGCATATTACTCAATATTAATGGACATTAGTAGTATTTATATGGCCTATATGGTGAAAAAGTAAATGAAGGACTGAGACTTTAAATAACCACCTGTGGGTCCCGGAGTCTCACTCCATTTTAAACTTATCAACATCACTGGAGGCCACAGCTTCATCACCGTTCATTAAAGTTGATTCAAGCAGCAGTCTGTCGGGGGGGCAGTGAGCGTGCTGACAGTAAGAAATGTGTGCTCCCCTCACATACAGACTCTACTGAATACCTGCTCACTGATCACCTGTTCATTTAATGATACCTATCACCATGGAACCAAGCTATCCTATACTACGACCTAGTGGTCAGAGTGTATATTACACACATTTAATCAACAAAAAACAATAACTCAATCAGCTCCTACAACTTCCTTTCTCCACATTTGATCTTGGTTGGAAAAATTGTGATCTACATACTTTTTCCCTTGTTATTGTTAAACAGTTTGCATAGAATAATATTATACTCTAAAACCACTCTAAAACCAGATAAGCATGGAGCCATCGTCTGTCCTTGTGAAGGACACAGGATGTTTCTGGGGGTAGAGCAGGCCGAGGAGACTCCCAGACTGAAGAGAAACTTCAGACTTATCAGACTTATCAGAATTATCAGACTGATAATATTTCACTCATAAATATGCCGAGGTAGGGGGCTGCCCGTTAGTCACTTTCTGTACTTATGCCGTGAGTACTGTAAACTAATTCTACTTAAAAAAAATACAAACTTTTATAATTTCAGTGGTTCCTGTCTATTTTTGATAAATGCAAATATTCTAACAACATCTAACAACAGAATGAAGGAATGACCCACGGAGCCTGGTTACTTTAGAGTGGTTGTTGTGTCCTGAACACTGACCTGAACATGGCTGCTATCAGAGTCCCAGTCTGCTGCTGGTCTTCTGGGGACCTCGGTGCTCCGCTGCTCCTGGTTCTGGTTGTCCTCCTCCATTCCTCTCTGGTCCTGAGATCCAGCAGATCTCCACTGGGGCTGCTGGACTCCCTCTGGATTCTGTTCAGGACAAATCAAAGCACGCAGAGATATTCAGGAGCTTTCCTCACATCCACAGAGTCTGATAATGTGCTCAGTGTTAGCGTGGAAACAGCTGCAGCTCTTATCTGAGGAATGCTCTGGTTTCTATGGAAACCTTTTCAAATGTACACTCCCTCCAGCCACCAAGGACAGACTGAAGTCAGCGCACTGTTCATTCCCTGAATGCATGTTTATCTAACTAGAACTCAAGGCCCCTCTGTGTGTGTGTGCCATAGTTCTGGCTCTTCCGTGTCTACCCTTCAAAATAAAAGCCCAGCTTAAATTCACTCAGAGCATTTCACTGACAGGAAACTCAATAAAAAGTGATTATAGCCAACACTAGATATCAAACAGAACACAATTAAAAGCTCCGGTATCCTAGGACAACGACATTTAATTTGTGTCTGGCAATGTAAGATATAGTCTCTTTAATTATTTGATCATATCATGATTTGATGTATGGTATTTTTTATGTTAGAACTTTGCATCAATAAAAGTCTTAAAAACAAAAGACAGCTGTCTTCCTGTCTCCCTCAGACTCGGTTGTTTAAGTGTGCTAACTTAAAGTAATAACATTAGCTCTGCTATAAATCCATACTTTACCGTTACTTTCTAACCATCAAGCTACTGAGCCTGTTTGGAAATGACCACCTCTGCTGAAGTGATGAAACTAGTAGTAAGTAGTAAACGCTGACTGTGGCGATATCAACATCCAACATCGTTGAGGAAAAAGAAGACTCTAACATGGAGTTAAGAAAGCTCCAAGCAGCAGTAGCACA
>NC_053125.1:35528352-35548352 GCF_010015445.1 Perca fluviatilis
CAAGTTAAAAACAGTGAAGCATTTAAACACCTTTAACTGGGATGTTTCCCTTCATTCTTTTACTGGAGAAAAAAACTCTCTGGCTTGTTTGCTATTCTTTAAACCAATCACAATAGTCTTGGGCGGCGCTTAGCTCTGGACGCAACGACTTTGGCTCTGCTGAATAGTCTCAGGAAGGAACTTGTTTAGGTGGAACATTTTCAACCCGATAGAAGAAACGCCATCTGCATGTTGACAGAGAGCAGGGCTCAGCTTTGAGACACACATACACACACACACACACACATATATATTTTTTTGGTATTTACAAAGGGAAAGTACCGAAAAAGGTACCGTTGGGTACTGGAACCAAATTTCAGGTATCGGTACCAGCATCGGTAAAAATGTGAACGGTACCCAACCCTAGCCACATGTAATATAAGATGAAGTTAACTGTTGACACAATACGGTAAAGTGAGCTATTTAAATGAGCTGCATACATGGCTAAACGTCATTAGCTCTTACCAGTGTATCACCCTGTGTAACATTACTTCGTCTGCAGCAATCCTGCCACAATCGCTCCTAAAACATCCCAGTGAGATATAAAATGGTGTAACGTTAAACATATTCTTTGTAAATCTTTACAATTATTCCCCTAAAGACAACACTACATTTTAGTAGTTATTTCAGTTTTAATGCAGGAGATACTTGACACTCTGAAGTCCTATGGATTGGTCACCTCATCAGCCCTTGCATTTTCTCCATTCAAACAGAACATTTTGATATAGTAAAACATGGTCAACTATAATTCACTCCCCCCTCCCATTAGTTCTTCTAACCCTTGTATCATTATCTCTACATGTTTCCCCCTTGGGTCTACCAAAGGAGCCCTCAGCAGACGTCAAGCTGGCCACCGTAGCAGGAAAGAAGGCCGAGGAGGAGGAGGAGCAGCCTGCAGGTCCTCCATCAGCAGCAGCAGAGGAGGAAGAGGAGGAGTATGAGGTGGAGAAGATTTTGGACCACAGAGTGGTGAAGGGAAGAGTAGAGTTTCTGCTGAAATGGAAGGGGTTCTCACAGTAAGTATGAGTCTATAATATTAATTATTGGTGTTCTTGGTCCTGAGATACAAATTGCAAATAATCTACACCAGGGGTTTTCAGATTGGGTGAATATGAGCCTCCCCTTAGAGTAGGTAAGCTAGCAAGCAATGATTCAATGTTCAATGTGGGGCTGCACTGCAGAGAGAAATAAACACAAGTGGTCCTCCACCTGCAGACTTGATCTGTATTTGGTTTTAATCAGGGTCAGTGCAGAAAACACACACTCACACAAGTAGGTGGAGGTGCTGTCATTTGCTAGCACCTCCTTGCAGACCACACACTGCAGCAGAGGTGCAGCCTCGGACCCCGACCAGGTGAAACCTAACTTTAAGTACACAGGATCATATTTCCTACGTTTTTTGCTGGGTCCTGTCTCCTCCCTTAATGCTGACTTCAGTTGACTTGGAACAAGGAAATTATGCATTTTAAAGTTAATTCACGCACGCACAATTACTGATATCAAAAGAGCTGCATACAGAGTTATTTTTTTTCTTGCGTGTCGCGCCTCCCCTGTGGCTCTTTGGTGCCCCGGAAGGGAGGCGTGCCTCACTTATTGAAAACTGCTAATCTACAGCATAAATGTCGGCATCGTATAATGCCCTCAAAGTTGAAGGTTTGGTATTTTGACACTAAGATGCAGACCTGCAAATAACCTTACAAAATGGCAATAGAAAAAAAGGAATAATACGAATTAGCAATTAGAGTAAGAATGTATTTCCTAAAAACAAAGTCTGAGGAGATTTTCTTCTGTCTGCACTCACCTTTCCAGTGAGGATAACACATGGGAGCCACAAGACAACCTGGACGGTCCCGACCATATCGTCGAGTACATGCAGAAACACAAGGAGAAGGAGGAGAAGAAGAAGCAGGGCAAGAGGAAAGTTGTCAGTGAGGCCTCGGGAGACTCAGAGGAGCGAGGGAGCAAGAGGAAGAAGAAGGAGGAGGTGAGTGAAGGAAAGAGGTTACTCCAGACTGAAGAGTCCCAGAAATCTAATCTCAATATTATTGGATGCACACAGAGGGTTTCACAAATGTCTTTTAGGATTTATATAAAAATTAATCTTGATCGCTATAGCTACGCGAGTACTTTCGATAGAAAAAAACACCGACCCGAATCAGTGCAGGTAACACGGAGAAGCTGCAGCTACGTACTACAAGCGTCCCCTGAGCTAACACGGCAGTGCTCGGGGCAAGTTTTAGAGTGCCTTTGTGCCTCTTAACAGACACAAAATGCAATTAATATGTCTGTGCCACATGAACAGGGCCCTTACGTGTCAACAAGATGCGTTTTCAACTCAGACATTGTTTAAATTCACCTATCTTGGTGAGTGTATTCAGACAGGCTTCTGTGATAATCATCCCAATAACAATCCTTCTTTTGGAATATGGACCGGGAACCTTAAATGGGGCCTTTTATTCCTAAATTCTCGTTACACAAACGGCAAATCTCCTTTACCGACATGTTGCTTGCTTGCTGAGCTAAGGAGCTATGCTTTGCCTGCAGCAGCAGGGGCGTGTGGTTTTATTTTCATACGCTTCGTTGATCTGATTGGTTGATTTGGCCCGTCTATCACCAATATAGGTGATAGACAGATGGTTTATCCAATCAGCTAACCAGTATTTTCGCCCTTTCCCAAAAGTTCTCCAACGGAAAGTTCCCAGATGGATATGCCGAGCAAATGCGAAGCGATCCATCTGGTGGAGTCAGGTTAGATCCGATGAGATAAAAAATTTTAAGTTTTGAATAACGTTCACAAAGTTACAAAGGTCTTAAATTATGTCTTGTCCTTTCGAAGGATGAAATAACTACCCTAACGTCCTAAATAAATGCTTTGTGTGTGACTTTACAATTTACTCCATGTGACCATAGACAGTATATAAGCGTGTGACTGGGATGTAATACGACAGCACAGGTACTATTTACGTCAGTGTTTTTCTTTACGCTCTTGACCGTGGAGTGTGCGCGGACCACGGCGCGGATGTGGGGTGCGCGACACATGGATGTAGCTAGGCTATAACAATGACAACGGCGTAACGTGGTCTTTTATCTTAAACCCGTGGACATGGTGAGAAAGCTCTGACGCTAAACATCCAATCTCGGGCGTAAATCAATCAGTTGTCAAGAAAGAAAACAAAACGTCTCGCACCGTGCAACTAACAAGCTAACGTTAGCTCGTCAGTTAGAATGGGCAAGTGTCTGAATGTCTGGCCAGAGATGTGGACCAGTTGGCGGACGAGGCTGAGAGCAATGCGGCTGAGGTTAGCACAACAAGCGGATCGGCGTGCGAGTCAGTCTAGCGCTAATGAAACGGGGGAGCTGGAAGACCCGCCTGCTGGTTCCTGATCAGCTAGCAACAGAGAGAGGGTTGAGAATAAGACGATGACGTGTTGGCAGTGCTCCGCCTTTGGTAGGCTATGTTTGAAATGCAGCCAACATGCTAACAAACATTTGACGGTATCACCGGGGTGAGAAAAAAAACCCAGAGCCCAACTCTTTATTCCCGCTGCTATTAAGCAGCCTTTAGACACATAAGCAGGACGGGATGAAACAATCACTGAAGGAACTGGCATTCACATTGGCGTATTATATTACATTATATTGTCTTATCTAGCCAAAGTGGAACTAATTGTGACACCTCCATAATGCACACATTTTATTTTTATCATCCCATTTATTTTTGTTTTTTAAGTTTCATAGCATAAGAGTGATTCATGCAACAAATACTTTATTATTTGATGTTATTAGATTACAAACACGCCTTACAAAGTTATTGTGAACGAAATATGATTGTTGAGTATTATAATAAAATGTCATTACCTGGTAAATCCTTCTTTTCTCAGGCCTAAAATCCACAATTATTTTTCATTATATGGCAATATGTCATATGGGATGGTACTGAAATATTGTTTTGTTCATCAGGAAAAGAGAACACTCGCAATACTCCCTTTCCTTTGCTGTTTGCATCTTGTTGTACATTAAAAACCAATAGGGCGCGATCGCAAAAGGGGTGCTATCTGTATAAAGGTAGATGTGAAGAGCTTATGACTTGGCCTGAAAAAAAGTTCAGTCAAGATTTCTTTTTCACTTTAATCCCTGCTGTGGGAAACACTGAAGTCAGTAAATGTATATTTGTAGGCTGCTTACGCATTCAGGCGGTCCGCGATCATCTGCCAAGCTTTCTCTTACTGTTTCATTACAGCATTACAGTTGTTTCATTACAATTTGCCTGAAAAATTTTGAATATTTTGGAACTTATAAAAGTTAAGAAGAGTACATTTGCTTCCATAATAACATGTCTGCAAACGGCACATATTTTCCATCATTTTGTCAAAAATTATTTTATGAAGAGTTACAATTGTGAGTGAGAGCCAATCCAGGGTTTAAAGGTTGTTCACTAACGCTCTCTCTCTGTTTGTCTGTTGCTATAGAAACGGCCAGGAGGAGAGGGCCATCAACGCATTCACAATGGAGAGAAGCTGTACAGCTGTGATCAATGTAGGGCAGATTTCAAAACTCAGGGTAACCTAAAAAGACATCAACGCATTCACACTGGAGAGAAGCCGTACAGCTGTGATCAATGTGGAAAAACTTTTTCTAAGAGTGGTAACCTTAAAAGACACCAACGCACTCACACTGGAGAAAAACCTTACAGCTGTGATCAATGTGGAAAAACTTTTTCTCAGAGTAGTCACCTTGTAATCCACCGACGTGTTCACACTGGAGATAAACCGTACAGGTGTGATAAATGTGGGAGAACTTTTTCTGAGAGTGGTAACCTTAAAAGACACCAACGCACTCACACTGGAGATAAGCCTTACAGGTGTGATCAATGTAGGGCAGCTTTCATACATCAGCGTCACCTTAAAAGACATCAGCGCATTCACACTGGTGATAAACTGTACAGGTGTGATCAATGTGGAAGAACCTTTTCTGAGAGTGGTAACCTTAAAAGACACCAACGCACTCACACTGGAGATAAGCCTTACAGCTGTGATCAATGTAGGGCAGCTTTCATACATCAGCGTCACCTTAAAAGACATCAGCGCATTCACACTGGTGATAAACTGTACAGGTGTGATCAATGTGGAAGAACCTTTTCTGAGAGTGGTGACCTTAAAAGACACCAACGCACTCACACTGGAGATAAGCCTTACAGCTGTGATCAATGTGCGGCAGCTTTCATACATCAGCGTCACCTTAAAAGACATCTGCGCATTCACACTGGTGATAAACCGTACAGGTGTGAACAATGTGGGAGAACTTTTTCTCAGTCATAGTCTTAAAAACCACCAGCGCATTCACACTGGAGAGAAGCCGTACAGGTGTGGACAATGTGGGAAAACTTTTTCTCAGCGTAGTAGCCTTAAAAGACACCACCAGCTCATTCACACTGCCTCGTAGTGAACATGTTTCCAAGCCAAGCTGTTTCCTCCTGCCTCCTCCTCATGCCCTGATAGCTGTGTTGTTATATTCTGATCTTCTCTCCACATTGAAGGCTGACCAGCAGTAACTTGATCTTCTGAACACCATGGATGTTATCCTGGATCAGCTGGACGGTTTTCTGCCTTTCCTCAGAACACTCAACTTTACACTTTTTTGCGACGTTCATTTGATGTTTTTTTGTGATTTTTTAATGCTAATGTTGAAGCTGTTTAACCACAATGTTCCCACAGTGTGAAGGTGAAGGCCAAAAGGCGACCATTTAGTGTTTGCTCTGATGAATGATGACATCGGCTGCTCTGCCTGAACTTTAAGAGGTTTAAAGATGTTTCGGTCGGAAAACGTAGGTATGTTTGTTTGGTAAAAACTTTTTGTTTTAGAAACATATTACATTTTGTTTTTACTTTTCTTTGTCTGACAGGAAATCTGTCTAATTTTCATTTTAGGAATACATGTTTAAGGACTTTAGGATGCACAGAAAGTCTCAAAATGTTGCAGCAATGTTCAAAATAGTCATTTCTCCGGGCTGCTTTCTCATTTGGGCCTAGACGTGTGGCATGGCTGCTCTTTATGGTCCCCTTATTTGTTTTAATCTTTGAAAACCTTTTTTGATGTCCTTATATACTCCAAAACTCCCAAAAGTTGGCGCAAAACCATAACCTTTGACATTGTGACATTTGGTCCATGCGAGTTTAATAAGCGCATCCTAATGCATGGAAGGCCTTCATTTGGACATAGTTGTTTAAATATTTGTGGAAATTGGTCCAAACATTCTTCTCATCGTTACCAACATACTGGAAGTTGGTCATTTTAAATTTTATGCTCTCAGGTTATTGTTGTTTTGTAGTTTAACATCATATGTTCCTACTTTGTGGACTTTTCATGTAAATGGGTGAATTAAGGGTTTATTTCACCACTGGTTTGGTTGAAATAAACCAAACCAGAGTGGTGATTGTTGGAACAGTGGAAAGATGAACCAAGACGACTTTTGGTAGTTTTATTTAGTTTCTGTCGACTTTGAATGAAGTGTGTTTAATAATCATAACATTTCTGTTTTAATTAAATGGAGTCTGGTGGAAAAATAAATAAAAATGCTTAAAATAAATCTATATTTTGTCATTACTCCTTATACTTCTACATTATTTTAATTATAGAAATGCTGTACATAATATTTAATACTCAAGTAAAGTACAAGTACCTTGAGTTATTTACAGTACTTGAGTAAATGTTACTCAGTTGACTAACATGAACTCTGGAAAGAGGGAATTGAATGTTTTGAAGGCTAATGATCTCAACATTTTTTACAGATGTTTTGACCTGGATTATGATAGTAATGTGACCCGCTGCAGAAACCTGTCTATGTCATTACAATGTGACCCAATACAGAACAGAATACAAATTAACCCTAATGCTGTCACCACAGTTTTTAATGATGGTATTTCACCTTTTATTTTGAAAACATTTTCGGATGAGCTGACTCCGGCTTGGAGCCCTCTATTTCAACTCTCTGTCGATACATGTACCATCCCTACTATTTGGAAGACATCTGTTGTCATGCTTGTGCCTAAAAGACCCTGCCCACAGCATAATAATGATTATAGCAGCACCGCTGACATCAATAGTGATGAAACCATTAGAACGTATAATGGTTGGTAATTTAAGGAGCGAGGTAAAGCATCTCTTGGACCCTTACCAATTTGCCTATAATAATGGCAGGGGTACTGACGATGCCTTAATCACAACTGTACACTATCTTAAATCACATTGAAAATCCATCAGCTTATGTTTGATTATTATTTATGAACTTCAGCTCTGCATTCAATTGTATTCTCCCTCAGACACTGTTGTGTAAATGACAACAGATGGACATGAACCCTTTCATTACTATATTATTAGATGGTATGGTTCTTTTCTGACGGACAGGACAGCAGGTAAGAGTCAACTCTACTCTTTCTGATACTCTGAATATAAAAACAGGTGCCCCTCAAGGCTTTGTAAGCTCTCCTTTACTTTTTATAATATACACAAATGATTGCAGGAACATCTATAGAAATAACCGCATTATTACATTTTCAGATGATACGGCCATACTTAGTCTACTACTACTTACTTACTCAGACATTGCTATCTATAAACAGATAGAGGAGGTAGTGAAGTGGTGCAACAGGCATAAACTGCCGCTTAATGACTCCATGTAAATAATGAGTCATTTTAGCGTGTATAGAGCCAGCATAGACCAGACTCCATGTAAATAATCAGGACTTTTAGCGTGTATAGAGCCGGCATATCTCCACCAGACTCCATGTAAATAATCAGGACTTTTAGCGTGTATAGAGCCAGCATATCTCCACCAGACTCCATGTAAATAATCAGGACTTTTAGCGTGTATAGAGCCAGCATATCTCCACATGTAAATGGGTGAATTAAGGGTTTATTTCAACCAAACCAGAGTGGTGATGGTTGGAACAGTGGAAAGATGAACCAAGACGGCTTTTGATATATATTTTTTTCGATCGAATATAAATTAAGTTTAAAGGTCCCATGACATGCTGCTTTTTGGATGCTTTTATATAGGCCTTAGTGGTTCCCTGTACTGTATCTGAAGTCTATTTTATATAGACCTTAGTGGTCCCCTAATACTGTATCTGAAGTCTCTTTAGACATTAGTGGTCCCCTAATACTGTATCTGAAGTCTCTTTAGACATTAGTGGTCCCCTAATACTGTATCTGAAGTCTCTTTTATATAGACCTTAGTGGTCCCCTAATACTGTATCTGAAGTCTCTTTTATATAGACCTTAGTGGTCCCCTAATACTGTATCTGAAGTCTCTTTTATATAGACCTTAGTGGTCCCCTAATACTGTATCTGAAGTCTCTTTTATATAGGCCTTAGTGGTCCCCTAATACTGTATCTGAAGTCTCTTTTATATAGACCTTAGTGGTCCCCTAATACTGTATCTGAAGTCTCTTTTATATAGACCTTAGTGGTCCCCTAATACTGTATCTGAAGTCTCTTTTATATAGACCTTAGTGGTCCCCTAATACTGTATCTGAGTCTCTTTTATATAGGCCTTAGTGGTCCCCTAATACTGTATCTGAAGTCTCTTTTATATAGACCTTAGTGGTCCCCTAATACTGTATCTGAAGTCTCTTTTATATAGACCTTAGTGGTCCCCTAATACTGTATCTGAAGTCTCTTTTATATAGACCTTAGTGGTCCCCTAATACTGTATCTGAAGTTTCTTTTCTATAGACCTTAGTGGTCCCCTAATACTGTATCTGAAGTCTCTTTTATATAGACCTTAGTGGTCCCCTAATACTGTATCTGAAGTCTCTTTTATATAGACCTTAATGGTCCCTTTATACTGTATCTGAAGTCTCTTTCCCGAAATTTCAGCTTTGGTGCAGAATTACAGCCACTAGAGCCAGTCCCACAATGAGCTTTCCTTAGGATGTGCCATTTCTGTGTCTGTAGCTATTGAGGAGGAGAGGGGGGGGCAAGGTGGAGGGTGGGGGTGTGGTCTTGACCAACTGCCACTTTGCTCGTTTGAAAGCCATGATGTCTCTCTCTCTCTCTCATGGGTGGGCCAAATTCTCTGGGCGGGCAAAGCAGAGAAAGGGGAGGTAACCTTGCTCCTTATGACCTCATAAGGAGAAGATTCCTGATTGGCCCATCTGAGCTTTCATATTCTGAAAGGCAGAGCAGGATACCCAGGGCTCGGTTTACACCTATCACCATTTCTAGCCACTGGGGGACCATAGGCAGGCTGGGGGAACGCATATTAATGTTAAAAAACCTCATAAAGTGAAATGTTCATGTCATGGGACCTTTAATAATCATGAAATTGCTATTTTATTTAAATGGAGCCTGGTTGTTATGTGGGAGACAGAATGGACCCAAATGCAAGGCTCTCAAGAAACAGTTTTATTTAAATGATATTCAGAGGGAAGGAGGTGGGGAGGCGGACACCAGGGACAGGAGTGAGGGTACGAGGAAGCGCAGGGAAACCGAGGCCGAGGAAGCCGAGGAGGAGGCACTGGAATCCGGGGAGTAGAGGAGCCGAAGAGGGGATGGCTGGAAGCGGGGGTGGAGGAGGAATGGAGCAAATAGCCACGAGGAGGGGACTGGATGGTGAAGCCAGCTGACTGGAGACAGAGGGAAGGTCTGGAGATGATAACTGCGGAGATCAAGTACAAAGAAGGGGTAAGATACGACAACAGCAGAGACAGGTAAGGACAGATTTTCTACAGGTTTTCTATAGGTTAGAGCGCGTGTCACAAGTGGGGCTGAGACAACGATCAAGCAAAGATGGTGAATTGGTCCGGGGAGGGGGAGAAAACCGAGAGAGGCAGGACCACCAGAGAAACTAATCGTGGAGAATGAAACAGATCAAGAAAATTAAAAAAAACAAGAAAACTCACAGCCAGCTGACCCCAACCATCACACTGGTGGAAACATTTAAATGCCTACATTATATTTTGTAATTTCTCTTTATACTTACAAATTGTTTTAATAATTAAAGTGCTGTACATTATTTAATACTCAAGTAAAGTACCAGTACCTGGAGTTAAGTCCAGTACTTGAGTAAATGTCCTCAGTTCCAGTCCACCACTAACTGATTAATAAACTGAATGTGGATCTGTTGTTTCCCTCCTGACCTCCAGGCGGCGGCCTTCTTTCATTTTAAACTTTTAATCTGAAAAACCCGGACTGGGAGGAAGCGGAAGTCTCGTTGTTTGACTGGGATGTGTGGCTGGCGGCGGGATAGCTGTGCTGTTTGTTGTTAGTGAGTTTGAAGAAGACAGAGCTCCAGGTAAACCCGCACACACTCAGCTAAACACTTTAAGAACTGCTCTTTTACACGGCACTCAGAGACAAGAGAAGACAGAGCTGCGCATGCGTTAGCTTCCCATTCGGCTGCTTAATGCTAACGGAGCTGAGCAGAAGCTAGCTAGCTCTTTCATATGGCTCTTTGTAGTTTAGCTTATTTAAAGCTAATGGACTTGCTCTTACTACTTGTTGTCTGGAGTTTACACCTCCAGGGTTGAAAGCACTTAACTGGAAGTCTCTTTGGATAAAAGCGTCAGCTAAATGACATGTAATGTAATGTAGCAGGCTAGCTAGTAGTTCATATTCATGTGTTGTTGCATCAACGACGCTGAAGTTAGCTTCCCATTCGACCCCCGTTTGTTTTGGAGGGAAACGTTCCTTTGTTTGTTGTTCTCTCTCTCTCTCTCTCTCTCTCTCTCTCTCTCTCTCTCTCTCTAACAAAGAGAAAAGATAGAAAGTATTAGTATGTGTGTGTCTGTAGAAAGTATTAGTATGTGTGTGTCTGTAGAAAGTATTAGTATGTGTGTGTCTGTAGAAAGTATTAGTATGTGTGTGTCTGTCAGCTGCTCCCATTGTTGACCTTGTTCTAAAATGGGAGAAAGCCAAGCCGTTCTAAATGTAGTGGAGCTTCATTCTTTCTGAGAGCAGAAGTGTGGCCGACTTTCCCTCTGATCCAAACAAACAGACCGGAGCTGAACACAGATGATTATTACCGAGCTGTGGAGAGGCTCAGGAGCTTGGAACTTGTTAACCGGATCTATCTGATTATTGATCAGCTCCCAGTGGCAAATTCCCTCCATACGCTTGGTTTGGAAAGTGTGTGTGTGTGTGATTATGGTTACGGTAAACAGATGTTTAAAGTGAATGCTGATTGTGTTACCTTCAACATGCTGCCTATTCCAGTGTTAGGGGCGTAATATGTCATCCATACACACATACACGGTCTATGTTCACGGTCATACACAGTTGGTCTGAATGAAATACACCCAGAATTTTAACCATGACCTTACTTCCTGCTTACTACTGGAAAATAAAATAAGTCAATAAATAGAATTCAGACTGTGGACTGAATATTTACACTGGATTTAAAGCCATGTAAAAGGGTTTGTAGCTTTTGTGTATTTGTGAACCGTCTCGGCCACCGTAGCAGTGTGAGGGGAAACAGCTCAAGTTGTGTTTGTTAACTACAAAGTAGTATCATGTGTTTCTGCAGTAACAAGATGATATATGGTAGAGTTAGTCTCAAAGAAAACTAAAACTGCACCGATGATATGGAAAGATTTCAGATTTGAAGCTGAGTGAGTGTTAAACCAAAGAGGTTCCTATAGGAGGCTCACTGCAGGTTAAAAAAGTCCTGGCTTAGAGGCACATGGAGTCCTCACACTCTCATTATGGACATTTATCACCAGTCTCACTCGGCTGAGACAAGTGGGACACCTAGTGGTGAAATTCAGTTTACCGGTTTGGTCCATTCTTTGGCTTAAAGGTGCCCTGCCACACAAAACCGGTTTTACTTGCATTTTTTGAAATATGTTAGGTCCATATGTGTTTGTGTTATGTCGTGAATGTGAAAATGAACTGCTACATCCTCTGTCAGCGGATACTGATAGCCAGGCTCTCATTGGCTAGCTGTTAGCCAATGAGAGGTAATCTTATTGTAAGCTGACTCTCTGGAGTAGACAAATGCATTTTAAATCTATGAATTGAATAATTTGCCTGCTGAGAAACCAGTTTCAGACATTGACATTTGTTGGGGGAACTAACCTGCACACGCATTACATATGGATCTGAAAGTTCTCATCCCGTAAACCAGATATTTAAGTCTGTAAACTGTGTGAAAGGTTGAGAGTGCAGGCTAGTAAATGCTCTGTTTTTGGTCCACTTCCTGTGTTTCGTAAAAGTGGTGAACTTACAGCTCGCAGCACATTAATCAGATATAGTGGGTAGCTTTGGTTTGATATCTAGTTTCAGCAGAATCACTTGTTATTGAGTTTCCTGTTAGTGAAATGCTCTGAGTGAATTTAAGCTGGGCTTTTATTGTGAAGGGTAGACACCAAAAAGCCAGCGTTATGGTAGTGTTTGTTTTTACCTTTAGATTTATTCCCAGTTTAATATAATGCTGTTTTCTCCAAACTACTCCGAGTTCATGTTGTAGCTAGGAAGGAGATGGACCAGTTTTCCAGCCGCTGCTTTGAGTTGTCAGCCTTTTGTTTTAGTTGTGTGTGGATGGGAGGAAAACGAGAGGAGACAGCAGCTCCTGAATATCTCTGGGGGCTTTGATTTGTCCTGAACAGAATCCAGAGTGAGTCCAGCAGCCCCAGTGGAGATCTGCTGGATCTCAGGACCAGAGAGGAATGGAGGAGGACAACCAGAACCAGGAGCAGCGGAGCACCGAGGTCCCCAGAAGACCAGCAGCAGACTGGGACTCTGATAGCAGCCATGTTCAGGTCAGTGTTCAGGACACAACAACCACTCTAAAGTAACCAGGCTCCGTGGGTCATCCCTTCATTCTGTTGTTGGAGATCAAATGTGGAGAAAGGAAGTTGTAGGAGCTGATTGAGTTATTGTTTTTTTGTTCATAAAATGTCTGTAATATACATTGTGACCACTTGAAACCCCTTTATCAGCATCGCTGTGACTTCAACAAAACTGCAGGGCTGACGTAGTTTACTCCGTCTTCACCTCTGTGTGTGTGTGTCTGTGTGTGTGTGTGTGTGTGTGTGTGTGTGTGTGTGTGTCGGACCTCTGCTGTCTGTTAATATGCAGAGAGGACAGATAAGCTTGCGCTTAAGGGCCCTGTTCATGTGGCACAGACATATTAATTGCATTTTGTGTCTGTTAAGAGGCACAAAGGAACTCTAAAACTTGCCCCAACAACTGCCGTGTTAGCTCAGGGGACGCTTGGACACGTAGCTGCAGCTTCTCCGTGTTGCCTGCTCTGGTTCAGGTCGGGTTTTTTTCTATCGAAAGCACTCGCGTAGCTATAGCGATCAAGATCAACGTAAAAATGTTCTGGAATTCTCCTTTTTAAAGCCTCTCTCACGGCAGCTCCCTGGTACCTCATGGGCTCGACGCTCTTGATCTTGCTCTCCCACCTTGTTTCTGCCCACATCTTTAAAGTGATGCTCACATGGGTCTTCAGTATGGTCCATCTTTGGGTTTCTTTTTTCTTTTTGTCTGTAGCTTTAAATGCTATTGAGGAGGAGGGGGGGGGGCAAGGTGGAGGGTGGGGTGTGGCCTTGACCAACTGCCACCTTGCTTGTTTGAAAGCCATGATATCTCTCTTTCTCATGGGTGGGCCAAATTCTCTGGGCGGGCAAAGCAGAGAAAGGGGAGGTAACCTTTCTCCTTATAACCTCATAAGGAGAAGATTCCTGATTGGCCCATCTGAGCTTTCATTTTCTCAAAGGCAGAGCAGGATACCCAGGGCTCGGTTTACACCTATCACCATTTCTAGCCACTGGGGGACCATAGGCAGGCTGGGGGAACTCATATTAATGTTAAAAAAACTCATAAAGTGAAATTTTCATGCCATGGGACCTTTTTAAAGATTTTTATGGCAAAATTCCATTAATTTCTATTGAGAGCCATGAATTACAGACAAAATATGCTTTAGGTTCAAGTAAGATCCATGTATCACACTGTTTAACATCCAAAACTCATTATTGCTTCATCCACACTGATCATAACAACACATCAACATGGCCTTCAACTGAAGACCATTACATCACAAACTTCAAACTGACAGAACACAACCATTACACAGTCTAGTTCCCCATCGGGCCCATATGACCAAGTTGAGGCATGCGTTTTCATTCTGAGTGCCTCCATGCTGCATGTGTTAGAGCAGACTGTCACTGGACATCCGGTGATACACAGGGATGAGCTTCTTATGAATCATTCAAAAGGCCAATATTTAGAACATTGGAGAAAGCAAACAAAGTAGACTAAATAGTTATTTGACAGAGTATCTGCACACTGTTAGAGATACGAAGAAGAGACGGATCCTGACTAAATACAGGCTCAGTGACCACCAACTGGGTCAGAGAGACGGGCTCAGTGACCACCAACTGGGTCAGAAAGAGATGAACATCCTCCTCCACTGGGAAAAAGTATTTTTGAAAAAAATAGCCAAAAAAATAAAACTTCTCAAAGTTAACACCAGAGAAGAAGCTGGTAGTTCTCCTAGGAGAGGTGACAGCAGCTCCACTGACAGCTAAATATGGCATTTTATCATCTGCTGTCTTGGTTTGTAATCCCGTGTTTTCTTGCTAATGACAACTAATTTTGTCTTCTCTGAGATGATTTTTAAAGCACTTCTTAAGACATTCTGAACTATCGCAGAAACTACTTTCACGATTGGTTGGTAATAAAAAGGAAATGACCATATTTGGATCTGACAGCATTGCACAGGAGAGAAGCTATGTTTCCATCGACCCGTTTTTATCCGAATTAAGTGATATCGAATGAAAAATGCCTTATGGAAACGGTAAAATCCGACTGAATTTCATGAATATCGACTCAAATGAAATACGTTCGGTCTCATCGGATTTTCTCTTGATTGATATACGGCTTATGCGATAAAACGCTGATGGAAACGTTATTTGCCGAATAAATAATCAATTGCGATTAAGTTTTAGGTCATTTTATGTTTGCAACCCGCAATGAAACGAAGAAGAAGAAGTTTCAGTTCATTTCCGCCCAGTATTTCCGCTCTGTTTGCAAAACAAAAACAGATGTAAGTGGACAAACGAGGAGACGAGATACTTTTTTAATTTAATTTACCAGAAAAATATAACCGCTATTTTAGATAGCAAAAATCTAAGGAGCTCGCGAAGGAAATGACCAACAGTTACGACAGGGACATTAAACGCTTAACTTGAAAAAGCTTAACGTGGTTTAATGTATCTAAACAACGATGATCATCACCAGATTTATCATGGTTATATCTTGTCGTGAACACTTAAGCCTGTCAAAAAAACTAAATCGAAATCCAACGATTCTAGAAGTTATCTCACGTTAATATTTTCTTCATCAGTGGCCGTATTAATATTATTAATATGGTGAGGAAAAAGCTTAACGTGGTTTAATGTACCTAAACAATGATCAGTGATTACCAAATTTCTCTCTCATATTGCTCCTCATAACCACTGAAAACTGTAAAAAACTCGAACCCAAAGTCCAATTATTATGGACATTATCTGACATTAAGCGTTTATGCAGAGCCTATGGAAAAAGCTTACGTGGTTGAATGTACCTAAACAATGATCAATCGTCACCAAATTTCTCTCTCATATTACCCATCATAACCACGGAAAACTGTCAAATAATCTAACCCAAAGTCCAGTTATTATGGACGTTATCTGACATAAAGCGTTTTTGCTTCACAGCAGGGCAGCGGAGCGGCTGGGGGTTGACTCTCCACGGTTCTCATTGGCTTTATAAGTCCTAATGTGAAAAAGCTTAACGTGGTTTAATGTACCTAAACAACGATCAATCATCACCAAAAAAAATCCTCTTCTATATTGCTCATCATAACCACTTAAAACGGTCAAATCTAACCCAATGTCCAAATATTATGGATGTTATCTGACACATTAACGTGAGATAACTTATAATCGTTGAATTTCGATTTAGTTTTTTTTGACAGGCTTAAGTGTTCATGACAAGATATGACCACGATACATCTGGTGATGACTGATCGTTGTTTAGATACATTAAACCACGTTAAGCTTTTGAAGCTACCTAGAATGTCCCTTACGACAAGCCGTGGGACGTCCTGCGGAGTAAATGGAAGTCGCTCAAACAGCGATACACTGCTCAAAAAAGGGAGTTGTCTCGCAGCGGTGCCGGAGGGAAAATATAAGGCAAGTTCCACCTTTTTGATGAGCTGGATCAGATCCTCAGCCAAAGGCCCATCGGAGCTTAGGCTATAGCTTGGCTTCTAATATTAACAACTACTTTTTCTAGCAAAACTTTGTTTGCAGAAGTTTGCTTGAATCTTGTGCGATTCAGTGCAAAAATGAATGGGAACACCATAAAATGTCTCAAATCAATTCGATATACCAATTTAATCGCAAAACAGCATGTGACGTCATTACGCACAGGTTTTTATTCGCTTTAAAGCTGTTTGATGGAAACACACTTTCACCAGCTTTATTCGCATGAGTTTTTTTACCGAACTTCAGATAATTCGATTGACAAGTGGATGGAAACTTAGCTTCTCTCTCTCTCTAACAAAGAGAAAAAGATAGAAAGTATTAGTATGTGTGTGTCTGTAGAAAGTATTAGTATGTGTGTGTCTGCCAGCTGCTCCCATTGTTGACCTTGTTCGAAAATGTGAGAAAGCCAAGCCGTCCTAAATGTAGTGGAGCTTCATTCTTTCTGAGAGCAGAAGTGTGGCCGACTTTCCCTCTGATCCAAACAAACAGACCGGAGCTGAACACAGATGATTATTACCGAGCTGCGGAGAGGCTCAGGAGCTTGGAACTTGTTAACCGGATCTATCTGCTTATTGATCAGCTCCCAGAAGCAAATTCCCTCCATATGCTTGGTTTGGAAACTGTGTGTGTGTGTGATTATGGTTACGGTAAACAGATGTTTAAAGTGAATGCTGATTGTGTTACCTTCAATATGCTGCCTATTCCAGTGTTAGGGGCGTAATATGTCATCCATACACACATACACGGTCTATGTTCACGGTCATACACGGTTGGTCTGAATGAAATACACCCAGAATTTTAACCATGACCTTACTTCCTGATTACTACTGGAAAATAAAATAAGTCAATAAATAGAATTCAGACTGTGGACTGAATATTTACACTGGATATAAAGCCATGTAAAAGGGTTGATGATAGAGTTGCACCGATTGACCGGCCGGTGACCGGAATTGGCCATTTTCACGTGCTCGGCCATGCCCGGCGACCGGCAGGTCAGTCTGACATTATGCCGATTTATGCCAGTCAACTGCACTCGAGCGCCGCATGATTAACAGCGCACTGCACCTCAATCAGTTGTTTATGAAATGTTATAAAGTCGTAATTATACACGGCTCTGGAGAGCAGTCTGCTCAGCCGCTCTCGCTCCCTTCTGAGGCTGAATAAGTGGAACATGAAAACCGCACTCACCTGGGTCCCATGTAATATGACTGCTACAGTTTATTGGAAAATAGCGTTGGGCACCCTGACTTTGATGAATTTACTGTTGATCAGACCCCAGATGAGACAAGAAGCTAACGTTAGCGAACGCTGCAGTGACTGTCCCTCTGCCTTTAACGTCCGGCTGCAAGAGACGCTGTATAAAAAAAAAAGAGAGATGCTGTATTAACGTTACTGTTTAAAACGCTTTCCAGGTTAGTGGGGATGCATACCGCTCCAAACATTAAAAACGTAGTAATCTTCCCCCAGCGTTTAGTTTGTTGCTAAACTGTGTGTAAAATGAGTGGTGAGGTTTATGTTTTCAGGTAACGTTACGGTTGACATACAAACAGGCCTGCGTGTGTGTTTTGAGAAATATCTTTATATTGCAAGGCTATATTTATTATATTAAGTTGGATATTAGATGTGAAAAGAAGGAAATGGTTCCAACATTGTACTTTAGATGTGTGAATTTCCCACACCACAAGTAATTTATATAGTTCTATTTCATAGTGATCGATTATCTATTCAAAAAATGTTCTATGTAAAATGTTCTATTAAAGGTCCCATGGCATGAAAATTTCCCTTTATGAGATTTTTTAACATCAATATGAGTTCCCCCAGCCTGCCTATGGTCTCCAATTGGCTTGAAATGGTGATAGGTGTAAACAGAGCCCTGGGTATCCTGCTCTGCCTTTGAGAAAATGAAAGCTCAGATGGGCCAATCAGGAATCTTGCTTGTTATGAGGTCATAACAAGCAAGGTTACCTCTCCTTTCTCTGCTTTGCCCGCCCAGAGAATTTGGCCAACCCATGAGAGAGAGGCATCATGGCTTTCAAATGAGAAAAGTGGCAGTTGGTCAAGGCCACGTATTGTTGACACAATACGTAAAGTGAGCTATTTAAATGAGCTGCATACATGGCTAAACGTCATTAGCTCTTACCAGTGTATCACCCTGTGTAACATTACTTCGTCTGCAGCAATACTGCCACAATCGCTCCCAAAACATCCCAGTTAGATATAAAATGGTGTAACGTTAGACATATTCTTTGTAAATCCTTACAATTATTCCCTGAAAGAATCAACCAGGCCTGCCTTGTTGCACCATCAAAACGTTTTTCTAAACATGCCATTTTCAGCGTCTAGATCGCTAGCTCAAAGTTGTTGTTTCCTGAAACGAACTGAGTTTTGCAAGGCGAGGAACATCTGGTGATGAACTGTCGTTGATTGAGGCTACTGTGCATGTAGCTTGTAGCTCCAGTTAATTACTTTTGTGGCTACATTTTAGTATTATTACTAAAATTTTAGTTATTTCAGTTTAAATGCAGGAGAAACCTCACACTCTGAAGTCCTATGGATTTGTCACCTCATCAGCCCTTGCATTTTCTCCATTCAAACAGAACATTTTAATATAGTAAAACATGGTCAACTATAATTCACTCCCACCTCCCATCAGTTCTTCTAACCCTTGTATCATTATCTCTGCATGTTTCCCCCTTGGGTGTACCAAAGGAGCCCTCAGCAGACGTCAAGCTGGCGACCGTAGCAGGAAAGAAGGCCGAGGAGGAGCAGCCTGCAGCACCTCCTGCAGTGAAGGAGGAGGAGCAGCCTGCAGCAGCAGTGAAGGAGGAAGAAGAGGAGGAGGAGGAGGAGCAGCCTGCAGATCCTCCTGCAGCAAAAGCGGCACCACCACCAGCAGCAGCCGCCGCTGCCACAGCAGCAGCAGTGAAGGAGGAGCAGCCTGCAGCACTTCCTACAGTGAAGAAAGAAGAGGAGGAGTATGTGGTGGAGAAGGTTTTGGACCGCAGAGTGGTGAAGGGAAGAGTAGAGTTTCTGCTGAAATGGAAGGGGTTCTCAGAGTAAGTATGAGTCTATAATATTAATACTTAGTGTTCTTGGTCCTGAGATGGATGGATAGATAGATAGATATAACCTTAAAAAATGGCAATAGGAAAAAAAGGAATAATATGAATTAGCAATTAGAGTGATAATGTATTGCCTAAAAACAAAGTCTGAGGAGATTTTCTTCTGTCTGCACTCACCTTTCCAGTGAGGATAACACATGGGAGCCGCAAGACAACCTGGACGGCCCCGACCTTATCACCGAGTACATGCAGAAACACAAAGAGAAGGAGGAGAAGAAGAAGGGCAAGAGGAAAGTTGTCAGTCAGGGAGACTCAGAGGAGCGAGGGAGCAAGAGGAAGAAGAAGGAGGTGAGTGAAGGAAAGAGGTTACTCCAGACTGAAGAGTCCCAGAAATCTAATCTCAATATTAATGAATGCACACAGAGGGTTTCACAAATGTCTTTTAGGATTTATATATAAAGACTCTCCACATTGCAATACGCACATACGTGCAAAATAGTAGGGGTGCAATGGATCACCAAACTCACGTTTCGGTTTGGATCACGGTTTTGAGTCACAGATCGGATACATTTTTTGGATCAGCGAAATAAAGGGAGGAATTTAAATGATTTGTTTAAAAATGTATTAATAACATAACAATTATAAC